>NC_069503.1:242286021-242314998 GCF_027579735.1 Bombina bombina | reverse complement strand
TTTTTTTTTTTGCAAACCTATTCCTCAATCGTAACCCAAAAATAATGAATTTAAATGATTAAAGATTGCCAGCAGGAGTAAAACATCATAGCTTTAAATTGTTATTACTTGCATCAAACTGTGATAGGAGTCTGAGACAAGTAGATCATTTCTAATAAATTTAAGAAAAACTTAACCACAACTTTGTGTCTTCAAAGAGAAGCCACAAAGCTTTTAAACACATGCTAAATCCTCATTCCATTGTGCTTGGTATGCACTTGGTACTCGCAAGTGAATTGCTATGTAGTCTCTTGATCAGCTTCAGCCGTTATCAAGAGATTGTTATAAATCTTGGGTTCCATGCCTAGCTCTAAAGCAAATGCTTTGAATATCTAGGTTTAATGTTGTCCTTTTTAGTGATACAGTCCACGTTAGTGTATGTTTTCCTTAGAGACTCATACTTGTGGTGTTCAGATATACTTTGCAGTGTAAATCAGCCATGTAGGTAAAAGAAAACCAAGCATTTGGGTTATATTCCATTAAGATATATTATGTGTTTTCTAAACGTGCAGTACAGAAGCTGGCTATATGTTTTCACCACTACAGAGCTGTCAGTGCGATACAACATAAAAGTATATTTTCTTACTTTCTTTAGCTAAAGAGTTTGCATTGACTGTATTGCGTTACTTTTGAACTCTTACTGTAAGCTGTGCATTGCTGTAAAACAGGATAAATACTTGGACTCTACTGTGTATTGCAGCATTTAAACAATTTGCTTACTGTTCTTTCAGAGTTTGGAATGTAATAAAAGAGAGGTGTATGAATCCTATTTAAACATGTAAATAAACTGAAAACCTATATAGAAAATGATTTGTGTTTTGTTTGATATTGTGATGAAATTTATAAGTAGTGACAATGCTTATCATTAGACCCCAATGTGATGTTCAGACCTTCATTTTTCAGATAAAAAGGCAGGTCAAAAGAGGACATAAACAGACTTACTCATTAAAGGGACACTGAACCCAAAATTATTATTTTGTGCTTCAGATAGAGCATGAAATTTTTCTTTTTTTTTTTTAAGTCTTTATTTTAAATCCAACAATATAAACAATATACATTTGCACACCATGCAGGGCTACAAAAGGAAACAAAGGAATAACGGAATAAATATATATCCTTCTTTTTTCTCTGCCCCTTGCAGATAACATTGTTGGGGTTTCTTTCATGTAATTAGCAAGTCCATGAGCTAGTGACTTATGGGATATACATTCCTGCCAGGAGGGGCAAAGTTTCCCAAACCTCAAAATGCCTATAAATACACCCCTCACCACACCCACAAATCAGTTTTACAAACTTTGCCTCCCATGGAGGTGGTGAAGTAAGTTTGTGCTAGATTCTACGTTGATATGCGCTTCGCAGCAGGCTGGAGCCCGGTTTTCCTCTCAGAGTGCAGTGAATGTCAGAGGGATGTGAGGAGAGTATTGCCTATTTGAATGCAGTGATCTCCTTCTACGGGGTCTATTTCATAGGTTCTCTGTTATCGGTGTTAGAGATTCATCTCTTACATCCCTTTTCAGATCGACGATATACTCTTATGTACCATTACCTCTACTGATTCTCGTTTCAGTACTGGTTTGGCTTTCTACTACATGTAGATGAGTGTCCTGGGGTAAGTAAGCCTTATTTTTTGTGACACTCTAAGCTATGGTTGGGCACTTTTATATAAAGTTCTAAATATATGTGTTTAAACATTTATTTGCCTTGATTCAGGATGTTCAATATTTCTTATTTCAGTCAGTTTCATTATTGGGATAATGCATGTGAATTAAAACATTTTTTCTTACCTTAAAAATTGACTTTTTTTTCCCTGTGGGCTGTTAGGCTCGCGGGGGCTGAAAATGCTTCATTTTATTGCGTCATTCTTGGCGCAGACTTTTTTGGCGCAAAAATTTTCTTTGTCATTTCTGGCGTCATACTTGTCGCCGGAAGTTGCGTCATGTTTTTGACGTTTTTCGCGCCAAAAAAGTCGGCGTCACCGGATGTGGCGTCATTTTTGGCGCCAAAGCATTTAGGCGCCAAATAATGTGGGCGTCTTTTTTGGCGCTAAAAAATATGGGCGTCATTATTGTCTCCACATTATTTAAGTCTAGTTGTTTATTTGCTTCTGGTTGCTAGAAGCTTGTTCATTGGTATTTTTTTTCCCATTCCTGAAACTGTCATTTAAGGAATTTGATAAATTTTGCTTTATATGTTGTTTTTTCTATTACATATTGCAAGATGTCTCAGATTGACCCTGAATCAGAAGCTACTTCTGGAAAATCGCTGCCTGATGCTGGATCTACCAAAGTTAAGTGTATTTGCTGTAAACTTGTGGTAACTGTCCCTCCGGCTGTTGTTTGTGATGAATGTCATGATAAACTTGCTAATGCAGATAATATTTCCTTTAGTAATGTTCCATTACCTGTTGCTGTTCAGTCAACATCTAATACTCAGAGTGTTCCTGTTAATATAAGAGATTTTGTTTCTAAATCTATTAGGAAGGCTATGTCTGTTATTCCTCCTTCCAGTAAACGTAAAAGGTCTTTTAAAACTTCTCATTTTCCAGATGAATTTTTAAATGAACATCATCATTCTGATTCTGTTTCTGATGATGATTTGTCTGGTTCAGAGGATTCTGTTTCAGAGATTGACACTGATAAATCTTCATATTTATTTAAAATGGAATTTATTCGTTCTTTACTTAAAGAAGTCTTAATTGCATTAGAAATAGAGGAATCTGGTCCTCTTGATACTAAATCTAAACATTTAAATACGTTTTTTAAACCTCCTGTAGTTATTCCGGAGGTTTTTCCCGTCCCTGATGCTATTTCTGAAGTAATTTCCAGGGAATGGAATAATCTGGGTAATTCATTTACTCTTTCTAAACGGTTTAAGAAATTATATCCTGTGCCATCTGACAGATTAGAGTTTTGGGACAAAATCCCTAAGGTTGATGGGGCTATCTCTACTCTTGCTAAACGTACTACTATTCCTACGGCAGATAGTACTTCCTTTAAGGATCCTTTAGATAGGACAATTGAATCCTTTCTAAGAAAAGCTTATTTATGTTCAGGTAATCTTCTTAGGCCTGCTATATCTTTGGCGGATGTTGCTGCAGCTTCAACTTTCTGGTTGGAGGCTTTAGCACAACAAGTAACAGATCATAATACTCATAGCATTGTTAATCTTCTTCAACATGCTAATAACTTTATTTGTGATGCCATCTTTGACATCATTAGGGTTGATGTCAGGTATATGTCTTTAGCTATTTTAGCTAGAAGAGCTTTATGGCTTAAAACTTGGAATGCTGATATGTCTTCTAAGTCAACTTTGCTTTCCCTTTCTTTCCAAGGTAATAAATTGTTTGGTTCACAGTGGGATTCTATTATTTCAACTGTTACTGGGGGGAAAGGAACTTTTTTACCACAGGATAAAAAATCCAAAGGTAAATATAGGGCTGCTAATCATTTTCGTTCCTTTCGTCACAATAAGGAACAAAAGCCTGATCCTTCCCCTACAGGAACGGTATCAGTTTGGAAACCATCTCCAGTCTGGAATAAATCCAAGCCTTTTAGAAAGCCAAAGTCAGCTCCCAAGTCCACATGAAGGTGCGGCCCTCATTCCAGCGCAGGATTACAATTTTTCAAAGAAATTTGGATCAATTCGATTCACAGTCTTTGGATTCAGAACATTGTTTCTCAAGGGTACAGAATATGTTTCAAGATAAGGCCTCCTGCAAGAAGATTTTTTCTTTCTCGCGTTCCAATAAATCCAGTGAAGGCTCAAGCGTTTCTGAAATGTGTTTCAGATCTAGAGTTGGCTGGAGTAATTGTGCCTGTTCCAGTTCTGGAACAAGGTCTGGGGTTCTACTCAAATCTTTTCATTGTACCGAAATGTGTTTCAGATCTAGAGTTGGCTGGAGTAATTGTGCCTGTTCCAGTTCTGGAACAAGGTCTGGGGTTCTACTCAAATCTTTTCATTGTACCAAAGAAGGAGAATTCCTTCAGACCAGTACTGGATTTAAAGATATTGAATCGTTATGTAAGAATACCAACATTTAAAATGGTAACTAGAAGGACTATTCTGTCTTTTGTTCAGCAAGGGCATTATATGTCCACAATAGATTTACAGTATGCATATCTGCATATTCCGATTCATCCAGATCACTTTCAGTTTCTGAGATTCTCTTTTCTAGACAAGCATTACCAGTTTGTGGCTCTGCTGTTTGGCCTAGCAACAGCCCCAAGGATTTTTTCAAAGGTTCTCGGTGCCCTACTATCTGTAATCAGAGAACAGGGTATTGTGGTATTTCCTTATTTGGACGATATCTTGGTACTTGCTCAGTCTTCACATTTAGCAGAATCTCATACGAATAGATTTGTATCGTTTCTTCAAGAACATGGTTGGAGGATCAATTTACCAAAGAGTTAGTTGATTCCTCAGACACAGGTAACCTTTTTAGGTTTCCAGATAGATTCAGTGTCCATGACTCTGTCGTTAACGGACAAGAGACGTCTGAAATTGGTTTCAGCTTGTCGAAACCTTCAGTCTCAATCATTCCCTTCGGTAGCCTTATGCATGGAAATTCTAGGTCTTATGACTGCTGCATCGGACGCGATCCCCTTTGCTCGTTTTCACATGCGACCTCTTCAGCTCTGTATGCTGAACCAGTGGTGCAGGGATTATACAAAGATATCTCAATTAATATCTTTAAAACCGAATGTACGACACTCTGACGTGGTGGACAGACCACCATCGTTTAGTTCAGGGGGCTTCTTTTTTTCCTCCAACCTGGACTGTGATCTCAACAGATGCAAGTCTGACAGGTTGGGGAGCTGTATGGGGGTCTCTGACAGCACAGGGGGTTTGGGAATCTCAGGAGGCGAGATTACCAATCAACATTTTGGAACTCCGTGCGATTTTCAGAGCTCTTCAGTCGTGGCCTCTTCTAAAGAGAGAGTCGTTCATTTGCTTTCAGACGGACAATGTCACAACCGTGGCATATGTCAATCATCAAGGAGGGCTATGAAAGAAGTATCTTGAATACTTGTATGGGCGGAATCCAGCTCCTGTCTAATTTCTGCGGTTCACATCCCAGGTATAGACAATTGGGAAGCGGATTATCTCAGTCGCCAAACATTACATCCGGGCGAATGGTCTCTTCACCCAGAAGTATTTCTTCAGATTGTTCAATTCTGGGGACTTCCAGAAATAGATCTGATGGCTTCTCATCTAAACAAGAAGCTTCCCAGGTATCTGTCCAGATCCAGGGATCCTCAGGCGGAAGCAGTGGATGCATTGTCTCTTCCTTGGAAGTATCATCCTGCCTATATCTTTCCGCCTCTAGTTCTTCTTCCAAGAGTGATTTCCAAGATTCTAAAGGAGCGTTCGTTTGTTCTGCTGGTGGCTCCAGCATGGCCTCACAGGTTTTGGTATGCGGATCTTGTTCAGATGGCTACTTGCCAACCATGGACTCTTCCGTTAAGACCAGACCTTCTATCGCAAGGTCCTTTTTTTCCATCAGGATCTCAAATCCTTAAATTTGAAGGTATGGAGATTGAACGCTTGATTCTCAGTCATAGAGGTTTCTCTGACTCTGTAATTAATACTATGTTACAGGCTCGTAAAACTGTATCTAGGAAGATATATTATCGAGTCTGGAAGACTTACATCTCTTGGTGCTCTTCTCATCATTTTTCCTGGCATTCTTTTAGAATTCCTAGAATTTTTAAATTTCTTCAGGATGGTTTGGATAAAGGTTTGTCTGCAAGTTCTTTGAAAGGACAAATTTCTGCTCTTTCTGTGTTTCACAGTAAGATTGCTAATCTTCCTGCTATTCATTGTTTTGTTCAGGCTTTGGTACGTATCAAACCTGTCATTAAGTCAATCTCTCCTCCTTGGAGTTTGAATTTGGTTCTGGGGGCTTTACAAGCTCCTCCGTTTGAACCTATGCATTCTCTGGACATTAAATTATTTTCTTGGAAAGTCCTGTTCCTTTTGGCCATCTCTTCTGCTAGAAGAGTTTCAGAGTTATCTGCTCTTTCTTGTGAATCTCCTTTTCTGATTTTTCATCAGGATAAGGCGGTGTTGCGAACTTCATTTAAATTTTTACCTAAGGTTGTGAATTCTAACAACATTAGTAGAGAAATTGTGGTTCCTTCATTATGTCCTAATCCTAAGAATTCTAAGGAAAGATCGTTGCATTCTTTGGATGTAGTTAGAGCTTTGAAATATTATGTTGAAGCTACTAAAGGTTTCCGAAAGACTTCTAGTCTGTTATCTTTTCCGGTTCCAGGAAAGGTCAGAAGGCCTCTGCCATTTCTTTGGCATCTTGGTTAAAATCTTTGATTCATCATGCTTATGTCGAGTCGGGTAAAACTCTGCATCAAAGGATTACAGCTCATTCTACTAGGTCAGTTTCTACTTCCTGGGCGTTTAGGAATGAAGCTTCGGTTGATCAGATTTGCAAAGCAGCCACTTGGTGGTCTTTGCATACTTTTACTAAATTCTACCATTTTGATGTGTTTTCTTCTTCTGAAGCAGTTTTTGGTAGAAAAGTACTTCAGGCAGCGGTTTCAGTTTGATTCTTCTGCTTATAATTTCAGTTTTTTTCATTATAAGATTAAAACTTTATTTTGGGTTGTGGATTATTTTTTCAGCGGAATTGGCTGTCTTTATTTTATCCCTCCCTCTCTAGTGACTCTTGCGTGGAAGTTCCACATCTTGGGTATTTATTATCCCATACGTCACTAGCTCATGGACTCTTGCTTATTACATGAAAGAAAACATAATTTATGTAAGAACTTACCTGATAAATTCATTTCTTTCATATTAGCAAGAGTCCATGAGGCCCACCCTTTTTTTGTGGTGGTTATGATTTTTTTGTATAAAGCACAATTATTCCAATTCCTTATTTTTTATGTTTTCGCACTTTTTTCTTATCACCCCACTTCTTGGCTATTCGTTAAACTGATTTGTGGGTGTGGTGAGGGGTGTATTTATAGGCATTTTGAGGTTTGGGAAACTTTGCCCCTCCTGGTAGGAATGTATATCCCATACGTCACTAGCTCATGGACTCTTGCTAATATGAAAGAAATTAATTTATCAGTTAAGTTCTTACATAAATTATGTTTTTTACACTTTTTTTTTTCCTTTTAACATCAAGTAACAATAGAATAAGATAACTTAAAATGCATCATTCTCCTTATATTAAATCGCTTCTAAACGCAGAAAAACTGTTTTTGTTTAACTCCTTTTAAACTTTATGAAATCAGGTTTATAACCTTCAAACTCTGGAGAAACAATGGAGAAAAGAAGACCTTCAAGCAAACAATGGACAACTTGTCATATTAAAAAGAAAAAACAAAAACAAATTGTCTCCTATTTTCTATTATATGCTTGGATTCTTATACAAATTATTCCTCTAGGCTGATTACTGCCAAAACAGCATAACTATAATGGCCATGAGACAGGGAGAGAGGTGGGAGAGAAGAGAAGAAGAATAAAAGAGGAGAAGAGGGGGAAAAAAAGGGAAAAAGAGGGAGAGGGGGGGGAAACAGGAAAAAATTGATTACTACCAATGATCTAGTAGAACTATTTCTGAGTGTCTGAAAGGGTAGAATAGTTGATCTATTTCCTCTGGGGAAAAGATTTTAATAAATGCAGACCATTTTTTTAAATAAAGATTCACCTCGCTTTCAGAAGTTAAAGATGTATCCATCTGTTCAATAATACACTGTTTTTTCATATAGTTTTTGATTTCTTGGATACTAGGGATCGAGGGGTCTCTCCACTTTCCAAAAATCAAATTTCTTGCTGCCAGAATTGCCATGTTCCTAGTTTTCTTATGTTCAGATATTATAGGGGGTTCTGTGAGGAAGATAACCTCTGCCAAAGAGAGAGAAATAGCGGGTAACTTCAGTACTTTGGTTAACCAAAATTCTATTTTCTGCCACAATTGTCTTATCCGAGGACATGTTCATATCATGTGTACTATATCAGCTGCTGGGTATGCACATTTAGGGCATATATTAAATTTATGGTTATGCCATTTAAACCCCTTTAACGGGGTATAATAAGTTCTATAAAGTAATTTAATATGTGATTCTCTCCAGCTTGCAGATAGTGTAGTCTGTGCTATTATGGTTATAGATTTTTCCACCTGAGCTACCTCGATGTCTAATTCTGGTGATAAAAGATTCCACTTTTGTGATATCTGTTGAAGATTGGAATCTCCATCCTGACTAGTCGTCAAGTCATACCAAATTGAGATAGAGGATAAGCCATTTTTAACCAGAGAGGGCCAATTGTCTAGCTTCCCCCAGGACCAAGACCATCCGTATTTCTCAACAAGTGAGAAAAGGTAGTGTCTGGCCTGGAGGTAAGCAAAAAAATCTTTTACTTAGATCGAATTCTTGTTTCAGCCTATCAAAAATTTTAACCGATTAGTGTCTTGATCTATAAATTGAGTCATGAAAGTTAAACCCTTCTCATGCCAGGCCTGAAATATTTTAGATTGGGTGCCTTCTTGAAATTCTGGATTACCACATAACCCTTGGACAATGAACCAAGGCTATAGGGTTATAAGGGAATATAATATTTCTTTCCAATTCATTATTAGTAAAATAGTCTCTATTCACAATCCAGTCCATCGCAATCCGAGAGAGGAAATTCGAGGTCTTTTGCATTTCCAAATAAAATATCGAAGGGCCCTATTTAAACTTTTCCAATCTATATAATAATATAATAATCTAATATTTTGTAGAGGGTATAATATTTTTGGTAGAAGAACCATTTTAAATAAAGCAATGCGTCCTAAAAGAGAAAGTGGAAGGTTTTGCCAGCTACTCATATACTCTTTTATTCTAGCTAAAATAGGAGAAATGTTGAGACTATACCATTCTTGTGGGTTAATTGAAATGTTGATTCCTAAGTACCTGAAATGAGTAAAAACTTCCTTGAAAGGTGTCACAGAAAGAGAAGCCTCATTTTCTCTTATCCACATTAACTCTGACTTATCGATATTGATCTTATAACCTGTAAAAGTTCCAAAAGAATCAGTGATCGAGTGTAGTCTTGGGATATTAATTGACGTATTAGACATATAGATTAATACGTCATCTGCGTATAGAGCAATTTTTTTTTCCAAAGTGCCGATTTTTATTCCCTGTAGTACCTGCCTAATCTTAAGAGCTAGAGGCTCCATTGCTATGTCAAATAGAAGAGGTGACAATGGGCATCCTTGTCTTGTACCTCTCTGAAGGTTAATTAGGTTAGATTCAAGTTTATTAATGGTCAATTTGGTTGAAGAATTTCTACAGAGGTTATTAATGAAGGAGATGAAGTTGTCCTTAAATCCAAAATGAGTTAAAGAGTTCAGAATATGCTGATGAAATATTGAATCAAACGCTTTTTCTGCATCCAGCGCAACAATTGCTATATCTACCTGATCTTGAGAGGAACCTTCACAATAGTTATAAAAGTAGTCGAGAACTAAAAAAAGTTCTCTGACTTTAGCTGCTAAGTTACGTCTAAACAAAAAGCCCGCCTGGTCTTTATTGATGAGATCGCCTATCTCGCTTTGAAGTCTTTTAGCTAAAATTGACGATAGTAATTTATAGTCGGAGTTAAGTAATGCGATGGGACGATAAGACTCTTTTTTTCTGAGGATCCTTCTCCCGTCTTTAAGATTAATGATGTGGTAGAAGCAGCAAAAGTCGAAGAAATAGGTATGCTTTTTATGTAAAAAATAATTAAACATATTTTTTAAATGAGGAGTAATAATCAGAGCTAAGATCTTATAAAACTCATTGGGAAGAGAGTCCGGGCCAGGGGCTTTGTCCAGACGCAGCTCTTTAATTGCATAAGTGACCTCCTGGTCAGAAATAGGGGCATTAATTTTAATTACTGCTTCTTCATTCAGGAGTGGATGATCAAGGCCTCTCCAAAAAAGTTCTGATGCTTCTGCATCTGAATTCTTAAAGGAATAAAGATCCCTATAATAAACAGAAAAAGCATCAAGAATATCTCTTGGATTTTGGAGTAAGCTACCTTGTTCCAAGAGCGAGTCAATAGAAGAACTTCCTTGTACATTCTTAACTAGATTTGCGAGGAGTTTCCCTGCCTTGTCCCCGTGCCTGTAAAATTTGGCTCTGGTTTTAAAATCGGCTTGTACTGAGGTATGCATTAGAAAGGTATCTCTCTCTCTTTTAGCAGAGACATATCTCCTCCAGTTTACACATGTTGGTTGGGCTAGATATTTATTGTAAGTATTAGTGAGAGATATATGCTATAACGTCTCCTCTTATTACCGCCTTACCTGCTTCCCACAATGTACTTGAATCATTAACTGTGCCAATATTTAACCCCTTAATGACCGCAGCACTTTTCCATTTTCTGTCCGTTTGGGACCAAGGCTATTTTTACATTTCTGCAGCGTTTGTGTTTAGCTGTAATTTTCCTCTTACTCATTTACTGTACCCACACATATTATATACCGTTTTTCTCGCCATTAAGTGGACTTTTTAAAGATACCATTATTTTCATCATATCTTATAATTTACTATAAAAAAAATTATATAATATGAGGAAAAAATGGAAAAAAACACACTTTTTCTAACTTTGACCCCCAAAATCTGTTACACATCTACAACCACCAAAAAACACCCATGCTAAATAGTTTCTAAATTTTGTCCTGAGTTTAGAAATACCCAATGTTTACATGTTCTTCGCTTTTTTTGTAAGTTATAAGGCAATAAATACAAGCAGCACTTTGCTATTTCCAAACCCCTTTTTTTCAAAATTAGCGCTAGTTACATTGGGACACTGATATCTTTCAGGAATCCCTGAAAATCCCTTAACATGTATATATTTTTTTTTAGAAGACACCCCAAAGTATTGATCTAGGCCCATTTTGGTATATTTCATGCCACCATTTCACCGCCAAATGCAATCAAATAAAGAAAATCGTTCACTTTTTCACAATTTTTTTGACAAACTTTAGGTTTCTCACTGAAATTATTTACAAACAACTTGTGCAATTATGGCATAAATGGTTGTAAATTATTCTCTGAGATCCCCTTTGTTCAGAAATAGCAGACATGTATGGCTTTTGTTGTTGCTTTTTGGTAATTAGAAGGACGCTAAATGCCACTGCGCACCACAAGTGTATTATGCCCAGCAGTGAAGGGGTTAATTAGGGAGCATGTAGGGAGCTTCTAGGGTTAATTTTAGCTTTAGTGTAGTGTAGTAGACAACCCAAAGTATTGATCTAGGCCCATTTTGGTATATTTCATGCCACCATTTCACCGCCAGATGCGATCAAATTAAAAAAAACGTAAAATTTTTCACAATTTTAGGTTTCTCACTGAAATCATTTACAAGCAGCTTGAGCAATTATGTCACAAATGGTTGTCAATGCTTCTCTGGGATCCCCTTTGTTCAGAAATAGCAGACATATATGACTTTGGCGTTGCTTTTTTTTAATTAGAAGGCCGCTAAATGCCACTGCACATCACACGTGTATTATGTCTAGCAGTGAAGGGGTTAATTAGGTAGCTTGTAGGGAGCTTGCAGGGTTAATTTTAGCTTTAGTGTAGAGATCAGCCTCCCACCTGACACATCACACCCCCTGATCCCTCCCAAACAGCTCCCTTCCCTCCCCCACCCCACAATTTTCCCCGTCATCTTAAGTACTGGCAGAATGTCTGCCAGTACAAAAATAAAGGGAATCTTTGTTTTTTTAAAAAAAAATTGTATAGCATATTTACATATGCTGCGGTTTAGGATCCCCCTTAGCCCCCAACCTCCCTGATCCCCCCTCAAACATCTCTCTAACCATCCCCCTTTGCCTTTTTGGGGGCCATCTTGGGTACTGGCAGCTATCTGCCAGTACCCAATTTGCAGAAAAAAATGTTGTTGTTTTTTATTTTTCCCCATTTTTTTTTTTCTGTAGTGTAGCTTCCCTCCCACATACTAACCCAGCACCCCCTGATTTCGCTTTTTATTTTTATTAATTTTACGTTTTAGAACCCTGATGAGCAAATCCTTTTTCTGTAGTGTAGCGGTTCCCACCCGCTCCCTCCCGTGCACGCGCCCGCCCCCTCCCTATCGTACACGCGCGCGCCCCCGGTCATCCCCGCCCACGATCCCGCCCCCTCCACATCACTGGGCCCATCGATGGCCGCCACCCGCCTCCCACGTCGGCTCCCACCCACCAACGATACCGGCCATCGATGTCCGGTGCAGAGAGGGCCACAGAGTGGCTCTCTCTACATCGGATGGCCATACATGGTTATTGCAGGATGCCTCCATATCGAAGCATCACTGCAATAACCGGAAAGCAGCTGGAAGCGAGCAGGATCGCTTCCAGCTGCTTTCCACACCGAGGACGTGCAGGGTACGTCCTCAGGCGTTAACTGCCTTTTTTTTGAGGACGTACCCTGCACGTCCTCGGCCATTAAGGGGTTAAAGAGAAAAATGTAGTCATTCTAGCAGTTAGCCAATTCTTAACTTTTAAATTTTTCGCTAAAAATTTAGGAAAAAAAATCGGTGTGAGGTATATACTTTAACATTTATTGGAATATCTAGTATAATTGGGGCATGGTCTGAGATGATGACTTGTGTTATTTTAGATATGGCACCCATCTTTAACATGTTCTCGCTAACTAGGAAAAAGTCAATTCTGGATAAAGATTTTACACTTTTGGCCTTACATGTAAACTCTCTCTGGGATGGATTCTGAATCCTCCAGATATCTTTAAGAGCCAGGTTCCAGTTTTGAACATTTTACCTTCCAATTTATCTCTCTTGGCCATACCAGTGCTAGGTCCCTGTCTGAGCCTATCGAGAGGAGTCGGTGGGACCATATTAAAGTCCCCTGCTACAATTTATGTTTCCTTCACCTAGTTGTAGAATTTTAGATTGAAGAAATTCCCAAAAACTTCTCAAATTTATTAGGAGCGTAAAGGTTACAGAGCGTATAAACATAGTTAGCCAATCTAATTTTTAAGATCAGAATTCTGCTTTCTGGGTCAGAATATTCTAATAGAACTTCATACGAAATATTCTTTCCTAGTAAAATGGCTACCCCTCTTTTCCTACCTATACTTGATGTAAAAAACACTTCCTTGACCCAGGAGGATCTAAACTTTAGAGATTCTTCTGCATTTAAATGTGTCTACTGGATAAATGCAATATCTGAGTTAAGTTTCCTCAATTGAGAAATTATCATTTTGCGCTTTATTGGGGTTGAGATACCTCCAACGTTCCAGGAAGATAAAATCAATTTTTTTATTTTAGCCGTCATTTGCCCTGTTAAAAAAAGAGTAAAAAATAAGAAAGAGGGAGAAAAAAAAAAGGGGGGGGGGCAGAACTCCCATGATCCTCTGTCCCTGTCCCATGATCTCTAATCAGCAATATGGCCTGCAGGGAAAAACAATATAGAAAAAAAAACAAATAATGCATAGAACTTCCGTAAACTAGTGACAACATCATCCAGAATAGAGACATATCATCAGAAGATTTAGCAGCTTAATTCAGGTTGCACATTTTTCAGAATAAAACTTTTCTGCCTCAGAGGCTGTATCGAAGAAATATATATGACCCTGTGCTTCTACCTTAAGCCTAGCTGGGTAGATAACCGTGGCAAAAAAACCCTTCTTTAATCAGCCTGCCACAAATTGGGGAAAGCTCCCTTCTTTTCATAGAAGTTTCATAGGCAAAATCCTGAAAAAACAGGATTTTGGTTCCTTCTAGTGAGATGGGTACCTTTTTGCGAGATGATTGAATGACCCTGACCTTGTCCTGGTAATTCAAATATCTCACTATTATGGGTCTAGATCTTACTTTCTACCCAGCTAATATGGGGGATCTCCCCAGCCTGTGCGCCCTCTCTACAGCTAAGGGTAAATATTCTTGGGGGATGTTTAAAAGTTGAGGGAGAGTTTCAGCTGCAAATTTCAGTAGATCTGTGTGCTGCAGACTTTCAGGGACCTCGATTATTCTGACATTATTTCTTCTAGATCGATTTTCTAGGTCCTCGATCTTATTCTGTAATTCTCTCAGAGTGAGGGAGTGTGCCTGTAACTTGGTGTCCTGTGTAACTGAGAGGTCCTCAAGGTCAGACACTTTGTTCAACCTCTTGAATCCTAGTCGAAAACTGCTTAACCTCCATAGAGAGTGTCTGTAAATCTTGTTTTATCTCTAATCTAAGAGAGTCGAATTTTGGGTTCAAAGCTTCTATAATGTCATTCACTAATGTCTGTGAATTGGTGGCATCCTTGGACCTTGTAGCAGAGCCAGGTTCAGAATGTAATTCAGTCGTAGTTTCGGCTGCTGCTTTATTCCTCTTGTCCCTGGGTCTGGAAGCCATGGTTGGTGAAGTGGTTTTAAAGTGATTCGGTGAATTTAAAAATTTATCCATAAGTGACTTAGCATAAGAGGAGAAAAAACAAAAAAGGGTGCGACGCAAAAAAAAAAGGAAAAAACGTGAATGAGTTTATCTAAGTGTTTAATTTGTGATTGAGAGGGGAAAAAAGGGGGGGGGGATTAAGGGGGAAGGGGTGAGGGAAAAAGTGAAGGAGTGATGAAAATCAAGTGAGGAAGTGCCTAATCAGAATCAGTGATAAGAAAGTGTTAAAGACCACCAGAGATTCTTAGTCCCAGCAGGCAGAGGATTATCTTTATGTCAATTAAAGCCCACTGTGAAAACCTTGAGCTGTTAGTGTAGAACTAACACAATTATTTCTATCTAACTCTGCTAGCAAGGAAACTCCTTGCAAAATACTGCTTTATATGAGTAATGTATTACAGGGCCTATTTATAGCTACTAGAATCAGTTCTTTCTAGTTAGTGTCAGTTCAGCCCTGTTTTTATCTGAAAAACTATATTTATAGTGAGTTGTAGTCTTTGATTCTTAACTAAGGTTAAGATTCAATTCAAGTTTAATCTGATATGAGACTCAATTAACACCTAGTTACTTTATGGAGGGATCTAAACTATCTTCTAGAGTCAGATCATAGTTTTGGTAAGTAACTCAACTCAGGAGGATACCTTAGGAAAGGCACATACACAGATTTCAAAATTCCCCCTTTTTAAGTCAAGGTACTACACCCAGAGAGAGCGATAAAATTCAACCCAGATATAAATCAAAATAAATTATTCAACTGAGTACAGAAAAGAAAAAAATATAATCAGATACACCCTCTTTCCCTTCCTCTCTCTCTCCCTCCCTCCCCCCCCCCTTCCTCCCTTCAATTCAGGGTGATTGTGAATTAAAGGGATTCAAAAAAAATTCACCCTGTATTTCTAAGAGGGAGAGGAAAGGATCATTCCTCTCCTTCCCTCTCCTTCCCTTTCTCTGCAGAGAAAGAAAAAACACAGAAACATAAAAATTGCCTAATAAATTATGTACTGACTTATATACAGTTTATATCGCCACTTTCCATAAAACAACCTATGAGAGAAAAAAAAATGAAGGCTATCTTTAGCATTAGGCAGAGGGAAATGTATCAAAAGAATTCCACAGCGTCTCCCCATCAGCCCTTTAGCAGCTCAGAAACCATTTGCCAATTACTCTGAATTCTGAATTGCTCTGAGTTGAGTTCCAAAATTTAACCCACTCTCGTCCTCTGATTAAGGTAGTTACAGAGAGGAACCTTGCAAACCCCACCAGGGGGGTTAAGAATATCAGGGCCTTGTACTGAAGCGCCGGCACAATCCTGTGTCAATTCTTAAGGGACAAAGTTCCTTAATGATCCTGCAAAATTCTCTTTCCCTCTTTTCTCCCTAACTCCCGCGGCCTCCACTTAGCCCTTCAGATATTTTTCCTGACCTTTTTTCCCCCTTTTACCTTATGGGGACTTCAGCTGATGATCTTCACCGGGAGCGCACACGACTATCCCTGCTTATCCAGCCGATGTTCTCCAGGTTGTGAGCCTCGGTTGCTGTTCACCTTTAACCTCCACTGTGTATGCGCAGACAGAGCCTGGGTCAGCTGATGATACGACAAGGAGTAGAGATGAAGACCCGGTGCTCTGACTCCTAATCTGCAGACAAGGTAGTCGATGTGGGTAAGTGAATAGGGACTATGTCTCGGCAGCACTCCTTGTGTAATTTGCTAAAACTGTCTGCCCCCCAAGCGCAGCATCGGTGGAAGGGGGGGACTGCTTCTAGAGTTCTGCCGCTTAGAGGATTCCTAGTGTCTTCGGGCTATCTACCCCCCTCGCGCAGCACCGGTGGGAGGGGGGGACTGCCGCAGTAGGTCTTGCTTCTTGTGTGTCCTCTTCATGAGATGTCCTACATGGGGTCCCACACACCGAGTGTTGTAGAGTAGCGCAAGATGTAGTAGCGCTGTGGGAGTCCCTCCAGGCAAGCACCGAGCCGGCTGCAGCGTCTTCCCACGGCTGTTGGGGTTCCTGGCGCGTAAATTACCGCCAAAGGATTGTCTGCAGGGAGCAGAGCTTGTGCTGCACAGCCTCATACACAGGCTCCTCCTCCGGAACTCCTCAGTACCGAAAATCTAGAGCATGAAATTTTAAGCAACTTTCTAATTTACTCCTATTATCAAATTTTCTTCATTCTCTTGGTATCTTTATTTGAAATGCAAGAATGTAAGTTTAGATTCCAGCCCATTTTTGGTGACAACCTGGGTTGTTCTTGCTGATTGGTGGATAAATTCATCCACCAATAAAAAACTGCTGTCCAGAGTTCTGAACAAAAAAACAATGATAATAGGAGTAAATTAGAAAGTTGCTTAAAATTGCATGCTCTATCTGAATCACGGAAGAAAAAAAATTGGGTTCGGTGTCCCTTTAAGGGCTAGATTACGAGTGGCACGTTAACATTTATGAGTGAACAAAAAGGGTTTTATCGTGGGTGTTTGTGCGCGTTATGTTTTTTACTTTTATTACAAGTTGAAAGTAAATGCAATCACTTAGGCGCAATTTAAGAACACGTGCGTCGGGTTAGTGTGACCTAAGAGCTCTGGTTGTGGACTGGGTAAAAATAGGATTTGTCCTTAACCCCTTAATGACCACAGCACTTTTCCATTTTCTGTCCGTTTGGGACCAAGGCTATTCTTACATTTCTTTGGTGTTTGTGTTTATCTGTAATTTTCCTCTTACTCATTTACTGTATATACCGTTTTTCTTGCCATTAAATGGACTTTCTATTATTTTCATCATATCTTATAATTTACTGTAATTTTTTTATAAAAGATGAGGAAAAAATAGAAAACCCCCCCCACACTTTTTCTAATTTTGACCCCCAAAATCTATTACATCTACAACCACCAAAAAACAACCATGCTAAATAGTTTCTAAATTTTGTCCTGAGTTTAGAAATACCCAATGTTTACATGTTCTTTGATTTTTTTGCAAGTTATAGGGCAATAAATAAAAGTAGCACTTTGCTATTTCCAAACCACTTTTCTCTTGTAAGGTGTATCCAGTCCACGGGTTCATCTATTACTTGTGGGATATTCTCCTTCCCAACAGGAAGTTGCAAGAGGACACCCACAGCAGAGCTGTCTATATAGCTCCTCCCTTAACTGCCACTCCCAGTCATTCTCTTGCAACTCTCGACAAGAAAGGAAGTATCAAGAGATATGTGGTGACTTAGTGTAGTTTTACCTTCAATCAAAAGTTTATTTTTAAACGGTACCGGCGTTGTATTTTCTTTCATGTAATTAGCAAGAGTCCATGAGCTAGTGACGTATGGGATATACATTCCTACCAGGAGGGGCAAAGTTTCCCAAACCTTAAAATGCCTATAAATACACCCCTCACCACACCCACAATTCAGTTTTACAAACTTTGCCTCCGATGGAGGTGGTGAAGTAAGTTTGTGCTAGATTCTACGTTGATATGCGCTCCGCAGCAAGTTGGAGCCCGGTTTTCCTCTCAGCGTGCAGTGAATGTCAGAGGGATGTGAGGAGAGTATTGCCTATTTGAATGCAGTGATCTCCTTCTACGGGGTCTATTTCATAGGTTCTCTGTTATCGGTCGTAGAGATTCATCTCTTACCTCCCTTTTCAGATCGACGATATACTCTTATATATACCATTACCTCTGCTGATTCTCGTTTCAGTACTGGTTTGGCTTTCTACAAACATGTAGATGAGTGTCCTGGGGTAAGTAAATCTTATTTTCTGTGACACTCTAAGCTATGGTTGGGCACTTTGTTTATAAAGTTCTAAATATATGTATTCAAACATTTATTTGCCTTGACTCAGAATGTTCAACATTCCTTATTTTTCAGACAGTCAGTTTCATATTTGGGATAAATGCATTTGTTTCAATCATTTTTTCTTACCTTAAAAAATTTGACTTTTTCCCTGTGGGCTGTTAGGCTCGCGGGGGCAGAAAATGCTTCATTTTATTGCGTCATTCTTGGCGCGGACTTTTTTGGCGCAAAATTTTTTTTTTCTGTTTCCGGCGTCATACGTGTCGCCGGAAGTTGCGTCATTTTTTGACGTTTTTTTGCGTCAAAAATGTCGGCGTTCCGGATGTGGCGTCATTTTTGGCGCCAAAAGCATTTAGGCGCCAAATAATGTGGGCGTCTTTTTTGGCGCTAAAAAATATGGGCGTCATTTTTGTCTCCACATTATTTAAGTCTCATTATTTATTGCTTCTGGTTGCTAGAAGCTTGTTCACTGGCATTTTTTTTTTCCCATTCCTGAAACTGTCATTTAAGGAATTTGATCAATTTTGCTTTATATGTTGTTGTTTTCTTTTACATATTGCAAGATGTTCCACGTTGCAACTGAGTCAGAAGATACTTCAGGAAAATCACTGCCCAGTGCTGGAGCTACCAAGCTAAGTGTATCTGCTATAAACTTTTGGTATCTGTTTCTCCAGCTGTTGTTTGTATTGCATGTCATGTAAAACTTATTAATGCAGATAAAATTTCCTTTAGTACTGTTACATTACCTGTTGCTGTTCCGTCAACATCTAATTTTCAGAGTGTTCCTGATAACATAAGAGATTTTATTTTTTTAAATCCATTAAGAAGGCTATGTCTGTTATTTCTCCTTCTAGTATACATAAAAGTCTTTTAAAACTTCTCTTTTTTTCAGATGAATTTTTAAATGAACATCATCATTCTGATACTGATAATGGTTCTTCTGGTTCAGAGGTTTCTGTCTCAGAGGTTGATGCTGATAAATCTTTGTATTTGTTCAAGATGGAATTTATTCGTTCTTTACTTAAAGAAGTATTATTTGCATTAGAAATAGAGGATTCTGGTCCTCTTGATACTAAATGTAAACGTTTAAATAAGGTTTTTAAATCTCCTGTAGTTATTCCAGAAGTGTTTAATCTCCCTGATGCTATTTCTGAAGTAATTTCCAGGGAATGGAATAATTTGGGTAATTTATTTACTCCTTCTAGACGTTTAAGCAATTATATCCTGTGCCATCTGACAGATTAGAGTTTTTTGGGACAAAAATCCCTAAGGTTATGGGGCTGTCTCTACTCCTGCTAATGTACTACTATTCCTACGGCAGATAGTACTTCATTTAAGGATCCTTTAGATAGGAAAATTGAATCCTTTCTAAGAAAAGCTTACTTATGTTCAGGTAATCTTCTTAGACCTGCTATATTTTTAGCGGATGTTGCTGCAGCTTCAACTTTTTGGTTAGAAGCTTTAGCGCAACAAGTAACAGATCATAATTTTATAGCATTATTATTATTCTATAACATGCTAATAATTTTATTGGTGATACCATCTTTTGATATCATTAGAGTTGATGTCAGGTATATGTCTCTAGCTATTTTAGCTAGAAAAGCTTTATGGATTAAACTTGGAATGCTGATATGTCTTCTAAGTCAACTTTGCTTTCCCTTTCTTTCCAGGGTAAATAATCATTTTCGTTCCTTTCCTCACAACAAGGAACAAAAGCCTGATCCTTCATCCTCAGGAGCGGTATCAGTTTGGAAACTATTTCCAGTTTGGAATATATCCAAGCCTTATAGAAACCTATAGCCAGCTCCTAAGTACCTATGAAGGTGCGGCCCTTATTCCAGCTCAGCTGGTATGGGGCAGATTACGTTTTCTTCAAAGAAATTTGGATCAATTCCGTTCTCAATCTCTGGTTTCAGAACATTGTTTCAGAAAGGTACAGAATTGGCTTCAAGTTCAGGCCTCCTGCTTAGAGATTTTTTTCTTTCCCGTGTCCCAGTTAACACAGCAAAGGCTCAGCATTTCTGAAATGTGTTTCAGATCTAGAGTTGGCTGGAGTAATTATGCCAGTTCCAGTTCTGGAACAGGGGCTGGGGTTTTATTTTATCTCTTCATTGTACCAAAGAAGGTCAATTCCTTCAGACCAGTTCCGGATCTATCATTATTGAATCGTTATGTTAGGATACCAACATTCAAGATGGTTTCTGTAGGACTATCCTGCCTTTTGTTTTGCAAGGGCATTATATGTCTACAATAGATTTACAGGATGTGTATCTGCATATTCTGATTCATCCAGATCACTTTTAGTGTCTGAGATTCTCTTTTTAGACAAGCATTACCAGTTTTGTGGCTCTACCGTTTGGCCTAGCCTCAGTTCCAAGAATTTTTTTCAAAGGTTCTCGGTGCCCTTCTTTCTGTAATCAGAGAACAGGGTTTTGGTATTTCCTTATTTGGACGATATCTTGGTACTTGCTCAGTCTTCTCATTTTCGAAGAATCTCATACGAATCGACTTGTGTTGTTTCTTCAAGTTCATGGTCGGAGGATCAATTTACCAATCAGTTCATTGATTCCTCAGACAAGGGTAACCTTTTTAGGTTTCTAGATAGATTCAGTGTCTATGACTCTGTCCTTGTCAGACAAGAGAAGTTTAACATTGATATCAGCTTGTCAAAACCTTCAGTCACAATCATTCCCTTTGGTAGCCTTATGCATGGAAATGTTAGGTCTTAGGACTGCCGCATCAGATGCGATCTCCTTTCCTCGTTTTCACATGCGACCTCTTCAGCTCTGTATGCTGAACCAATGGTGCAGGGATTACTCAAAGATATCTCAATTAATATCTTTAAACTGATTTTACGACACTCTCTGACATGGTGGACAGATCACCATCGTTTGGTTCAGGGGGCTTCTTTGTTCTTCCGACCTGGACTATAATCTCAACAGATGCAAGTCTTACAGGTTGGGGAGCTGTGTGGGGGTATCTGACGGCACAAGGGGTTTGGGAATCTCAGGAGGTGAGATTTCCGATCAATATTTTGGAACTCCGTGCAATTTTCAGAGCTCTTCAGTCTTGGCCTCTTCTGAAGAGAGAGTTGTTCATTTGTTTTCAGATAGACAATGTCACAACTGTGGCATACATCAATCATCAAGGAGGGACTCGCAGTCCTCTGGCTATGAAAGAAGTATCTCGAATTTTGGTTTGGGCGGAATCCAGCTCCTGTCTAATCTCTGCGGTTCATATCCCAGGTATGGACAATTGGAAAGCGGATTATCTCAGTCGCCAAACGTTGCACTTGGGTGAATGGTCTCTTCACCCAGAGGTATTTCCTCAGATTGTTCAAATGTGGGAACTCCCAGAAATAGATCTGATGGCTTCTCATCTAAACAAGAAACTTCCCTGGTATCTGTCCGGATCCCGGGATCCTCGGGCGGAGGCAGTGGATGCATTTTCACTTCCTTGGAAGTATCATCCTGCCTATATCTTTCCGCCTCTAGTTTTTCTTCCAAGAGTAATCTCCAAGATTCTGAAGGAATGCTCGTTTGTTCTGCTGGTAGCTCCGGCATGGCCTCACAGGTTTTGGTATGCGGATCTGGTCCGGATGGCTTCTTGCCAACCGTGGACTCTTCCGTTAAGACCAGACCTTCTGTCGCAAGGTCCTTTTTTCCATCAGGATCTGAAATCCTTAAATTTAAAGGTATGGAGATTGAACGCTTGATTCTTGGTCAAAGAGGTTTCTCTGACTCTGTGATTAATACTATGTTACAGGCGCGTAAATCTGTATCTAGAGAGATATATTATAGAGTCTGGAAGACTTATATTTCTTGGTGTCTTTCTCATCATTTTTTGGCATTCTTTTAGAATACCGAGCATTTTACAGTTTCTTCAGGATGGTTTAGATAAGGGTTTGTCCGCAAGTTCCTTGAAAGGTCAAATCTCTGCTCTTTCTGTTCTTTTTCATAGAAAGATTGCTATTCTTCCTGATATTCATTGTTTTGTACAAGCTTTGGTTCGTATAAAACCTGTCATTAAGTTAATTTCTCCTCTTTGGAGTTTGAATTTGGTTCTGGGGGCTCTTCAAGCTCCTCCGTTTGAACCTATGCATTCATTGGACATTAAATTACTTTCTTGGAAAGTTTTGTTCCTTTTGGCAATCTCTTCTGCCAGAAGAGTTTCTGAATTATCTGCTCTTTCTTGTGAGTCTCCTTTTCTGATTTTTCATCAGGATAAGGCGGTGTTGCGAACTTCTTTTGATTTTTTACCTAAAGTTGTGAATTCCAACAACATTAGTAGAGAATTTGTGGTTCCTTCATTATGTCCTAGTCCTGGGGGTTCTGGGGAGAGGTCGTTGCATTCTTTGGATGTTGTTAGAGCTTTGGAATGTTGTGTTGAGGCTGCTGGGTCTTTCTGTAAGACTTCTAGTTTATCTTTTCCGGTTCTGGAAGGGGCCAGAGGGCTTCTGCCATTTCTTTGGCATCTTGGTTGAAATCTTTATTTCATCATGCTTATGTTGAGTCGGGTAAAACTCCGCCTCTAAGGATTACAGTTCATTCTACTAGTTCAGTTTCTACTTCCTGGGCGTATAGGAATGGAGCTTCGGTTGATCGGATTTGCAGGGCAGCAACTTGGTCCTCTTTGCATGCTTTTTCTAAATTCTACCATTTTGATGTGTTTTCTTCTTCTGAGGCAGTTTTTGGTAGAAAAGTACTTCTGGCAGTGGTTTCAGTTTGAATCTTCTGCTTATGTTTTTCATTAAACTTTATTTTGGGTGTGGATTATTTTCAGCAGGAATTGGCTGTCTTTATTTTATCCCTCCCTCTCTAGTGACTCTTGTGTGGAAAGATCCACATCTTGGGTAGTCATTATCCCATACGTCACTAGCTCATGGACTCTTGCTAATTACATGAAAGAAAACATAATTTATGTAAGAACTTACCTGATAAATTCATTTCTTTCATATTAGCAAGAGTCCATGAGGCCTGCCCTTTTTTGTGGTGGTTATGATTTTTTTGTATAAAGCACAATTATTCCAATTCCTTATTTTATATGCTTTCGCACTTTTTTCTTATCACCCCACTTCTTGGCTATTCGTTAAACTGAATTGTGGGTGTGGTGAGGGGTGTATTTATAGGCATTTTAAGGTTTGGGAAACTTTGCCCCTCCTGGTAGGAATGTATATCCCATACGTCACTAGCTCATGGACTCTTGCTAATATGAAAGAAATGAATTTATCAGGTAAGTTCTTACATAAATTATGTTGTTTTACTCTCAGGCAGAAATTAGAAGATGAATTCTGCCTGGAGGTTTGATGATCTTAGCGGTTTGTAACTAAGGTCCATTGCTGTTCTCACACATAACTGAAGAATATGGGAAAACTTCAGTTGGGGGAACGGTCTGCAGATTACCTGCTTTGAGGTATGTTCAGTATTTTTATTTCTAGAGAGATGAATAAGTTCTAGAAAATGCTGACAGAGCCTTGTGTATTTGAGGTATGCCTGATGCAGTGATTTAACAGCAACTGGGATCATGCTTACAAAACAGGGCAATACTCATGTTAATATTCATATTACTTAGTGACAAAACGTTTACATGATTTCATAAAAAGGACGTTTTTTCTCTGAGGGAGATAACTCTTTATTTGGGGCCTAGTTTCCACATGGCTAGTCAGATACTCCTAGGAGTATTTTCTTAAAGGGACAGTCTACACCCATATAAAGCGTCGCTTATATGCTAAATCTACTGCAGATCGTTCAAACTCACCCCACTTCAGTGACCATATCGATCCACCCCCGGACTTATTCATATTACAAACTGAGTCTTTTTAACTTGTAAATGGCCGCCATGCCCCTCCTAATATTACATCATCTATCCTCTCTTTCCAAAACATCCAATCAGAAATAGATCATGGATGTAAAAACTTGATCGCGCTTTCGTCGTTTAGCGCATGCGCACACGCAGTGGAACAAAAAAAAACGGAACCAAAATTTCATTGCAATTTCCACACGTCTATTTGTTTTAACTGTACATGCAATATCAATTGTAAGTATCGATCGCAAATGAATTCTCTATTAAAATTTCCTACTGATAATTAACAAAATAAAAGCTTTTTATTTTCTATGGGTCCTTTTAATTTATTTGACTCTTGATAGCAGCAAAACTAATGTTATGTTCGCTTTCAGATACATATTTCACAAATGTCATTCCATCATTTCGCTAATAATGTGATATCCACTTCTCATATGTATATGCCATTTTATATTTAGTACCTTTGATATATTCTTTTATTAAGAATGATGCTTACAAAATTTATTTAACATTAAATTTTCTTTAGTCAGCTATTTATATTTGCTTTTTCTATCTACTTATAATGCATATGTGTGACCAATAAGACACTAATGAATATGCTTTAATGATCTCATGTTTTTTTTTAACTGCATATCCACAATAATGTTAATTTATTTCAAAGTTTAAATTGTCAACAGCTGTCACTACATTTATTTTTTGTTTAAATTTTTTTTTTTATACTAATATCCTATCTACACTATCCTCAATTTTTAATAATTATAAAAATTTATATTATAAAAAACACCTCAATACTTGAGCTTGATATCCCTCTCTTTTGCACTCTCTCTATCACCCCTCTCTTTTGCGCTCTATCTCCCCCCTCACTCTCTCTCTCTCTCCCCTCTCTCTCTCTCTATCTCCCCCCTCTATCTCTCTCTCTCTCCCCCTCTCTCTCTCTCTCTCTCCCCCTCTCTCTCTATCTCCCCATCTCTATGTCCCCCTCTCTCTCTATCTCCCCCTCTCTCTCTCTATCTCCCCCTCTCTATCTCCCCCTCTCTATCTCCCCCCCTCTCTCTCTCTCTCCCTCTCTCTCCCCATCTCCCCCCTCTCTTTCTCTCTCCCCTCTCTCTATCTCCACCTCTCTCTATATTTATATATCCCCCTCTCTCTCTTTATCTCCCCCTCTCTGTCTCCCCCTCTCTCTCTCTATC
This sequence comes from Bombina bombina, assembly GCF_027579735.1. NCBI lineage: Eukaryota > Metazoa > Chordata > Amphibia > Anura > Bombinatoridae > Bombina > Bombina bombina. Next base: position 242,289,805 of record NC_069503.1, on the reverse strand, counting down.
TCCCCCTCTCTATCTCACCCCCTCTCTCTCTATCTCCCCATCTCTCTATCTCAACCTCTCTCTCTATATATCTCCCCCTCTCTATCTCCCCCTCTCTCTCTCTATCTCCCCCTCTCTATCTCCCCACCTCTCTCTCTTTCTCCCCCTCTCTCTCTCTATCTCACCCTCTCTATCTCCCCCCTCTCTCTCTATCTCCCACCTCTCTTTCTCTCTACTCTCTCTCTATCTTCCACCCCTCTCTCTATCTCCCCCCTCTCTCTCTCTCTCTATCTCCCCCCTCTCTCTCCCCATTTCCCCCTCTTTTTATCTTTCCCTTCTCTCTTTCTATCTCCCCCTCTCTCTCTCTCCCCCCTCTCTTTCTCTATCTCCCCCTCTCTCTCCCCCTCTCTCTCTCTATCTCCCTCCTCTCTTTCTCTCTACCCTCTCTCTATCTCCCCCCTCTCTCTCTCTATCTTCACCTTCCTCTCTCTCTCTCTCTCTCTCTCTCTCCCCCCCTCTCTCTCTCTCTATCTCCCCCTCTCTATGTCCCCCTCTCTCTCTATCTCCCCCCCCCTCTCTCTCTCCCTCTCTCTCCCTATCTCCCCCCTCTCTTTCTCTATTCCCTCTCTCTATCTCCCCTCTCTCTATATATATCTCCCCCTCTCTGTCTCCCCCTCTATATATCTCCCCCTCTCTGTCTCCCCCTCTCTCTATATCTCCCCCTCTCTATCTCCCCACCTCTCTATCTCCCCCCTCTCTCTCTATCTCCCCATCTCTCTATCTCAACATCTCTCTATATATATCTCCCACTCTCTATCTCCCCCCTCTCTCTCTATCTCCTCCCTCTCTTTCTCTCTACCCTCTGTCTATCTCCCCCCTCTCTCTCTATTTCCCCCCCTCTCTCTCTATATCCCCCCTCTCTCTCCCCATCTCCCCCCTCTCTTTCTCTCTCCCCTCTCTCTATCTCCCCCTCTCTCTCTTTCTCCCCCTCTCTCTCTCTATCTCACCCTCTCTATCTCCCCCCTCTCTCTCCCCATCTCCCCCCTCTCTTTCTCTCTCCCCTCTCTCTATCTCCCCCTCTCTCTCTTTCTCTCCCTCTCTCTCTCTATCTCACCCTCTCTATCTCCCCCCTCTCTCTCTATCTCCCCCTCTCTTTCTCTCTACTCTCTCTCTATCTTCCACCCCTCTCTCTATCTCCCCCCTCTCTCTCTCTCTCTATCTCCCCCCTCTCTCTCCCCATTTCCCCCTCTTTTTATCTTTCCCTTCTCTCTTTCTATCTCCCCCTCTCTCTCTCCCCCCTCTCTCTCCCCCTCTCTTTCTCTATCTCCCCCTCTCTCTCTCCCCCCTCTCTCTCTATTTACCCCCTCTCTTTCTCTCTTTTCTCTCTCTATCTTCCACACCTCTCTCTATCTCCCCACTCTCTCTCTCTACTTCCCTCCTCTCTCTCTATCTCCCCCCTCTCTCTCCCCATTTCCCCCTCTTTTTATCTTTCCCTTCTCTCTTTCTATCTCCCCCTCTCTCTCTCCCCCCCTCTCTCTCCCCCTCTCTTTCTCTATCTCCCCCTCTCTCTCCCCCCCTCTCTCTCTCTCTATCTCCACCCTCTCTTTCTCTCTCCCCTCTCTCTATCTCCACCCTCTCTCTCTCTATCTTCACCTTCCTCTCTCTCTCTCTCTCTCTCTCTCTCCCCCCCTCTCTCTCTCTCTATCTTCACCTTCCTCTCTCTCTCTCTCTCTCTCTCCCCCCCTCTCTCTCTCTCTATCTCCCCCTTCTTCTCTCTCTCTCTCTCTCTCTCCCCCCCTCTCTCTCTCTCTATCTCCCCCTCTCTCTCTCTATCTCCCCCTCTCTATCTCCCCACCTCTCTATCATTTTATCTCCCCCTTCTCTCTATCTCTCCCCCTCTCTCTTTCTCCCCCTCTCTCTCTATCTCACCCTCTCTATCTCCCCCCTCTCTTTCTCTCTACTCTCTCTCTATCTTCCACCCCTCTCTCTATCTCCCCACTCTCTCTCTCTACTTCCCTCCTCTCTCTCTCTCTCTCTCTCTCTCTCTATCTCCCCCCTCTCTCTCCCCATTTCCCCCTTTTTTTATCTTTCCCTTAGCTCTTTCTATCTCCCCCTCTCTTTCCCCCTCTCTTTCTCTATCTCCCCCTTTCTCTCTCCCCCCCCCCTCTCTCTCTCTCTATCTCCCCCTCTCTATCTCCCCACCTCTCTCTCTCTATCTCCCTCCTCTCTTTCTCTCTACCCTCTCTTTATCTCCCCCACACTCTCTCTCTCTCTATCTCCCCCCTCTCTATCTCCCCTATCCCCCCCCTCTCTTTCTCTCTACCCTCTCTATCTCCCCCCCCTCTCTCTCTTTTTATCTCTCTACCTCTATCTCCTCCCTCTCTCTATATACCTCCCCCCTCTCTCTCTATTTATCTCCCCCTCTCTCTCTCTCTCTCTCTCTCTCTCACCCCTCTCTCTCTATCTCCCCCCTCTCTCTATCTATCTCCCCTCTCTCTCCCCTCTCTTCCTCTCTCTTCCTCTCTCTCTTCCAGACAAATATAAGATATGGAAGCAAGTGTGTGTACATAAAAGTAAAAAAAAAATGACATATGATATTACCTGTAGATCAACCCATTGTAATAGGCTGAGGTTTCAAAGCACAAATCCAGCTACTTCTGATACACAAATAAAGCCTAAAATTAAATTACTCGAATTTTTTATAATCCACCAATGGTATAATCTGTTTTTTTAAATACTTTTATGTAATAAACAGTCAATAGTGTACCGTCCCTTTTATTAATATTTAATAAAGGTTCACTATAAATATTTTTTGTATTTCTTACTTAAAAAACATAATACCATAATTATCCTTTCTGAGGTTTTGCAGAACCAACAAACTTATATTTATATAAATGTAATGGGACATTCAACACCAGATTATTATTTTTTTTTTAAGATAGTTAATATCTTTATTATAAATTACACTGTTTTTAAATAACAATCAATTTTTAATAATGTTATTTTTAATCTTGTTGATTATCCATTATCTAAGCCTCTTCCAACTGCACCTTTTATTTCATTTTTTTTTTTTTTTGCATTTTAAACAATCAATGTCTGCCACATGATCATTCACGTGCATGAGCACAGTGTTATCGTTCTTAAAAACGTTAAGAAACATGCTCTACTTTTGAATATTTTTTTAAGAATCTATAATAAAAGAGTTGTAATTCAATGTCTAGGAAATTATCATATGAACCTCAAAGTTTTAATGGACAGTCAAGTCTAAAATTAATTTTTCAAATTCGTATAGAGCATGTAATCTTAATCTATTTTAAAAATTATTGTTAGCACCAATCAGCCTTTGTTCTATTGATATTCTTATTTGAAAGTGTATTTTTCTTTATTAATCATTAAAAATTAAATCATCGAATTATTATTTTTTAATGTAATCAATTTTTTTTATTTTTTCAATGAAATCAATCAAGTAAGATGGATAGCCAGCAAACTAATCAACGCCGTACGTTATATGACTTAGATAGCCAAGAAGTAGAAAGGATGGTAATTATCAATTTTTGTATTTGTTACACACATATAATTTTGTTATGTATCTTTTTTTTTTAAAAATTTTTTTATTTAAAAGCGTCCTCAAAATATAATATATTGTCAATAACTAATAAAATCAAAATAAACATTCATGTTTTTTTTTTTTTATGTCGTTTACACCTACCGTCTTTTTTTTTGTAGAGAAATTTTTTTTTTTTTATTATTTATAATATCTTAAACAATAAAATAATGCATATCATGTCCAGAATAAATAAATAAA
>NC_069503.1:242195346-242220346 GCF_027579735.1 Bombina bombina | reverse complement strand
GACAGTGTTTAAATTTAAGCTTGAACACCTCCGCTTATTGCTTAGGGAGGTTTTAGCGACTCTGGATGACTGTGACCCCATTGTGGTTCCAGATTTATCAGGTAAGCATAAATTTAGTTTTTTTCAAAATTAGCGCTAGTTACATTGGGACACTGATATCTTTCAGGAATCCCTGAATATCCCTTGACATGTATATTATTTTTTTTTTAGAAGTCATCCCAAAGTATTGATCTAGGCCCATTTTTGGTATATTTCATGCCACCATTTCACCGTCAAGCGCGTTCAAATAAAAAAAAATAGTTTTTTTCACAAACTTTAGGTTCTCACTGAAATTATTTACAAACAACTTGTGCAATTATGGCATAAATGGTTTAAATGCTTCTCTGGGATCCCCTTTGTTCAGAAATAGCAGACATATATGGCTTTGGGCGTTGCTTTTTAGTAATTTGAAGGCCGCTAAATGCCGCTGCGCATCACACATGTATTATGTCTAACAGTGAAGGGGTTAATTAGGGAGCTTGCAGGGTTATTTTAGCTTTAGTGTAGAGATCAGCCTCGCACCTAACACATCACACCCCCTGACCCCTTCCCCACCCCACAATTGTCCCCACCAACTTAAGTACTGGTAAAAATTCTGCCAGTACTAAAATAAGTTTTTTGTTTTTGTTTTTTTTTAGCATATTTACATATGCTGCTGTGTAGGACCCCCCATTAGCCCCCAACCTCCCTGATCCCCCCCCCCCCAAACAGCTCTCTACAACCCTCCCCCTCTACCTTATTGGGAGCCATCTTGGGTACTGGGCAGCTGTCTGCCAGTACCCAGTTTACAAAAAATAGATTTTTTAAAAAAAATTTTTTTTCTGTAGTGTAGCTTCCCCCCACTAAAGACCAACCCCCCACCCCCTCTTAGATCCTTTTGATCTTTTATTTACCACATTCCCTCCCCCTTTCTCCCCACTTATTGCAATTCATTTTTTCTGTAGTGTGCGGTTCCCACCCGCCCCGTGCACGTGCCCGCCAGCCCTCAGCCCGCCCGTGCAAGCGCGCGTCTGTGTGCACGACCCACAGTCCATGATTCCGCCCCCCCTCTTACCCGCATGCACTCACTCGATGGCCGCCCACCTGCCTCCCACATCACCGATTTGCGGCCATCGATGTCCAGAGGAAAAAAAGAGGGCCACAGAGTGGCTCTCTCTGCATCGGATAGCTAAGAGTTATTTCTTTGTTGCTTTCCTTATCCTGCTGGGGTATCTAAAGGATTGTTCTCTCCTTTTTAGGAGGGGTACTAGTTTGTTGAGGTGACTTTACCTAAGGATTTCAGGTCTTGTGGTAGAAGTGTGAGTAATATTTTCACTATGCCCTGGGTGTAACGACTTCAGCCTCATCACTTGTTGTCTCCGCTACTGTTTCCCCTTCATTGATTGTACGTCGTCAATACTAGAGAAAGTTACTCTTCTTGGGGTTTGATTTTTGTTGTGCTGTTTACATTTGTGGCCCTTATTGCCACCTTTATTAGTATTTCTCTTGTAAAGGTGTATCCAGTCCACGGGTTCATTCATTACTTGTGGGATATTCTTCTCTCCCAACAGGAAGCTGCAAGAGACACCCACAGCAGAGCTGTCTATATAGCTCCTCCCCTAACTGCCACCCCCCAGTCATTCTCTTGCAGCTCTCGACAAGAAAGGAAGTATCAAGAGAGATGTGGTGACTTAGTGTAGTTTTTACCTTCAATCAAAAGTTTGTTATTTTTAAACAGTACCGGCGTCGTACTGTTTTTACTCTCAGGCAGAAATTGGAAGAAAGAGTCTTCTGCCTGGAGGTTTGATGATCTTAGCGGTTTGTAAGTAAGGTCCATTGCTGGTCTCACACATAACTGAAGAGCATAGAAAGAAAATTTCAGTTGGGGGGACGGTCTGCAGATTGCCTGCTTTGAGGTATGTTCAGTATATTTTTTCTACAGAGATAAGGTTCTAGAAAATTGCTGACAGTGCTTGGTATATTTAAGGTAAGCCCTGATACAGTGATTTAACAAACAACTGGGATCATGCTTGCAAAAGGATAATATTCATGTTAAAACCTATATTACTTAGGGTAAATAAAACGTTTGCATGATTTATAAATAAAAAATGTTTTTTTCTCTGAGGTGATAAATCTTTATTTGGGGCCTAATTTTCCATATGGCTTGTTAGATTTACTCCTAGGAGTACTTTTTTAAGGCCCTCTGGACTTGGAGTGCATGGTGGGAGGGGCCCTATTTTCGTTTTCAGTCTGAGACATCCAGCTTCCCTGAAGGAGTCTTCTGGCTTATAGGGACCTCTATAGAGGGTTTTGTTCCTGCAAAAAACGTTTTTTAAGGGCAGGGTAGCTGCCCTTAAAAAAAAAAAGCAGGGCTGTGGCGTGTGTTTGGACTGTTTGTTAACAGGTTTTAAGTTTTTCTAATTCGTTTTTGGGCCTGAGGGGTGAATCATCCATTTGCAAGTGGGTGCAATGCTGCTTTAGTCCCTTATTCACACCGTAAAAATTTCGTAGAGTTTACTACTTTTTTTTTACTGTTTTGCAGTTTATGTGGTAGTTTTTTTCTCTTAAAGCACAGTACCATTTTTTATTATTGCTTTTTTCACATTTATTAAAGTGTTTTCCAAGCTTGCTGGTCTCATTTACTAGTCTGGTTAAACATGTCTGACATAGAGGAAGGAACTCCCTTGTTCATTATGTTTTGATAGCCATTGTGGGACCCCCTCCTTAGAATGTGTACCAAATGCGCTGACCTTTCTATAAGTTATATTGTAAGTCCCAGAGAAATGCCCAAGAAAATACAGAACTTATCTCAGCCTGTGCCCCTGCTTGCAAAAAGCCCTGATTTTTTAAAATATCTACCCAAGCCTTGCAAGAAATACAGAACTTATCTCAGCTGTGCCCCTGCTCTTGCAAAAAGGTTAGATCCTGCAAGATAGTTATTTCATTATATTTAACTACCCTGTTATTTTCTGATGTGTTGTATTGTTTATCTGTATTGGCTATTTATTGTTTTGTTTTTATGATTTAATATGCCATATTTTATTACCATTATGTCTGACCATTATGTTAAAAAGTTAGTTTAATCAGCTAAGGCATGTATCTTTTTTGGACTTTAATGGTTTTATTCCCCTACACTGAATACACTCTGTGTTATCTCTGTATTTTAACTTTCCCTGTGTTTTTGCTTTATGACCCCTTAGCTCAAATGTTCATGTAGATATTCCCTCCCCATTCCTCTAAATGTTTGCAGCCCAATCTGACGCTAATTTATCTCTCTCCTTTAGGCCTGATTCTTTAAACATATCTACCCAAGCCTTGCAAGAAAATACAGAACTTATCTCTGCTGTGCCCCTGCTTTGCAAAAAGGTAGATCCTGCAAGATAGTTTCCCTCCCACCCTGCCCCTCACCCCACCCACCACAGGCCTCCATTTCTTCCTTTATAGATAGTCTCCCCACACTTATTTCATTCTCCTTAAATGACAGCTGCAACCACTGATCAGCACCATCCTTCCCTTCTATTAACCCTATAGAATAAATACCCTCTCTTCCCTACATATAGCTATATATCACACATCAATAGTGTATATACTTTTCAATTTTATTTTTTATCTACACACCTCATACCACTAACATGAATCCAAATATATCCTTACTGTTATTCATGATAACCCTTTTCTCACTCCAATTTGGTTCACCATAATAACCGCCATAAGCACATCACCTCAAACTGGAAAACAAATTATCCATACATCATGGCCTGCCTCTGTTGCTGTAACTTATCCTGCTGAGTGCTGGTGGAGGGTTATAAAAAATAACCCCCTCCTACCCCCACCTCACAATATTATAAAGTATCACATTCACTATATGGCCAATCAAAAATGATTTCCAATTCCTATTCCTTATGTTACTTGCCCTTGCAAATGACGTAGAGTCTAACCCTGGTCCCCTACAAATTCCATTCCTAGCCTTCCAGCTAGAAAGGCCTCTCCTTTGTGCACTGTAATATCCGCAGCTTACTACACGAAAAATTGATGCACTGCAAGCTTGGTGTTTACAATACAAACCCCAAAATCATTGTGATCTCTGAATCGTGGCTAACCCGCAAAATACCTGACTCTGCATTGCAATCATGCGATGGTATTCATGCCATAGAAATGATAGAGCAAAGAGAGGAGGTGGCATTGTAATTTATGTTGACAAATTCCACAAAGTTCACCCCCTTACAAAATCTAGCTCTCCTGCCACCTTTGATTTCCTTTCTGGCCAAAATTGAGATCCCGTGCAGTAAATCAATCATTGTTGCAGGAATCTACCGCCCACCAAGCTCCCCTGTGCATTCCATTTCGGACATAGCACAGCTCCTTAGTGAATCCATAACTCAAAACCCAAAAAGTGAAATTTTGGTTTTTGGAGATTTTAACATCGATTGGCGTGATATCCAAAAAATAACAGTTGTCCTGCTCGCTGTTTTAAATCTTTGCATCTAACGCAATTAATCTCCTCCCCAAACTCGCAATAAACATCAAAATGCCATAATCATACCCTGCTCGACTGGATTCTCTCCACTTCTCCCGACCGAATCCAGGAGGCCAGGTGTTCTCCCTAACAATTCAGTGACCACTGCTTAGTGTACTGCTGTGCGCAAATAAAGGCAACTAAATCCTCTCCCAAAGGTTACAATCACCAGGTCCTTCAAAAAATTTAATCTTCAATCATTTCTAATTGACATCAAGAACCTCCCCTGGCACAGATTTAAACCTAATCCCAGATCTAGATCTCTGCAGTTGAATTCTTTCAGTCTGAAACTCCTACAAGTTTGGAATTTACAAGCACGCCTGCGTAAGGTGAGAGTAAAAGGAGCACACTTGAATTGGATCACAGCTGACCTCATTCAAATGTACCAATTTCGGGATTCATTGTGGTCAACAGTTCAAGCATACTGGCTCTATGAATGATCACTGTGTATATAGAAAATGGCGAAATATATGTACTAAACAAACAAAATTGGCTAAGGCGCAATATTTCCTGTGAAATCTGAACAATAATATAGTAACCCTAGAAAGTTTTGAAACGAATCATAAATAACTTACAAGATCCACCAATCACTCCCCAACCCTCCACTGTCAATGTGGATAACCAAAACCTGCAACTCCCCTTAGAAGTAGCAAATGCCTTTAACAATTATTTTTGGTAGGATGCTCCCACCCACCTCCCTGATTGACAAACTAATAAATGGCACGCATCCTGAAGCTACAAATGTGGATCAGGCCCCACTAAAACAGCAAAGACCCAATATAGAAAGTTCAATTTTAGACCTGTAACCTTCAATGTCATTAAGAAACACCTCGATAATCTAAAAATGAAAAACAGTCCAGGACCTGATCAAATCCCAGCAATGCTGTTGAAGCTCAGTGCGCCGGCAATTGCTAAGCCTGTTGCCAACCTCTAATTAACGAATCCTTGGTGTCCTGGATACATACCCAAACTCTGGAAAACTGCCAAGAGTAGTGCTATTCATAAAAGTGTGGGAGTTATACCTTGGTTTCTAACTATCGTCCTATATCACTGCTCCCTGTATTGTCCAAAAATCCTAGGAAAAAATGCGTCCATACGCAATTATGCGAGTATTACCCAACCTTTCTAACTATCTGACCCCTGATCAATCAGGTTTCAGACCGAATCACCTCCACTACAACTGCCCTCCTAAAAGTTTGCAACGACATCCAAACTGCCATGGAACAAGGAGACCCTAACTGGAGCTATTTTCCTTGATTTTGCAAAGGCTTTTGACACAGTGGACCATGACCTATCTACTTCTCAAACTAAAAAAACTCTGGTTTTGCTGATCACCCGTTAACCTGGTTTAAATCATATGTATCGGATCGATCACAATATGTCTCTGTCTCTAATCATTGACTCCCTCCCTCTCACCAGTCACGTGTGGTGTTCCCCAAGGTTCATTCTCTCGGCCCCCTACTATTCACATTATTTTATAAATGATTTGCCTAATGTCTGCAAATCCTCTACTGTACACATGTACGCAGACGACACGGTATCTATGGGCAAACAAATCTGATCTGCTGCAGCTTGAAACAGTGCTCCAAGACCCAGTTCACAGAGGTAGAAAAGTGGATCTCGAAAAACAAACTCTTCCTAAACACTGACAAAACGGTCACAATGATCTTTGGAATGGACCTAAATACATAACTTACAAAATTCCATCTTCGCATCAAAACAAAATCCAATTGCACGTGAACCGCAGTCCCACTCTTTTAAAACTTAGGTATGTTGTTAGACCCCAATCTATCTTTTGGACTCCACATAGAAAAAATTGCCCTCTTAAACTTATCCAAAACAGGGTGCCCTGTACAGAACAAATCTTGCTCAGCCCTACAGTAATGGAAAAGATTGTACAGCAAATGCTGATTCCTATCTTGGATTATGGGGACATAGTATATGCACCCTGCTCCACAAACTCACCTTAATAAACTAAATACGTTATATAAACCTCGCTCTGCCGCTTTGTGCTACAATGTAACTACAGGACCCACCATTGTGACATGCTATAAGAACTAAATCTGGCTGTCGCTTAGAATCCAGACGCACCCTCCATCTTTCCTGCCTTGTCTTTAAGAGCCTTTCTGGGGAAGCTCCCACCCTACCTGAGCAGAATGCTCTCCCCTGCTATTCCCACCTCCTATAACCTCCGATCCAATAAACAGCCACATTATTTAGCTTGCCTCAATACAAAAATAAAAGCAGCTCGATCCTCCTTTTCCTACAGAGCGCCACAATTATGGAATGACCTCCCTCACACTTTAAAAACTTCCCCAAGCCTAAATCCTTTAAGAGATCCCTCTATACATATCTCAAAAACAGAATGCTCCTGTCATGGTTGATTAAATATTTCATACCTGCTCTATGTTAAATGTTTGCATATAATGTGTATTTTTATTATTGTTTTTGTATTTTATTGTATCCCTATTGTATCAATTGCAATGTTTTGTGATCCCTGGACATACTTGAAAACGAGAGAAATCTCAATGTATCCTTCCTGGTAAAATATTTTTATAAATAAATAAATAAATAAATAAATTGTGTAAAATGGACAAATACTTTGCAGTGCTGTTTTCACTGATGTTTTCCAATCCCTAAGAGGTTTTCAGAATTATTACTAAGGAATGGGATAGACCAGGTGTGCCGTTCTCTCCCCCCTCCTGCTTTTAAGAAAATGTTTCCTATAGATGCCGCTACTTCGGGGACTTGTGGGCACTCGGTCCCTAAGGTGGAGGGAGCAGTCCTCTACCCTAGCTAAGCGTACAACTATTCCTGTCTGAGGACAGTTGTGCTTTCCTAGATCCTATGGATAAGATATTAGAGGGTTTCCTTAAGAAAATCATTTATACAACAATGGTTTTATTCTCAGCCTCTTGCATGCATTTGCCCCAGTCACTGCTGCAGCGGCTTTCTGGTTCGAGTCTCTGGAGGAGGCTTTACAGGTAGAGACCCCATTGGATGATATCCTTGATAGGCTTAAAGATCTTAAGTTAGCCATCTCATTTATTTCTGACGCCGTTTTTCATTTAACCATGCTTAACGGCTAAAATTCAGTGTTTTGCCATTCTGGCACGTAGGGCGCTATGGCTTAAATCCTGGTCAGCTGATGTCACTTCAAAGTCTAAACTTCTCAATATCCCTTCAAAGGGGCAGACACTATTTGGGCCTGGAGACTGAAGGAGATAATTTCTGATATTAACTGGAGGAAAAGGCCACAACCTTCCCCAGGATAGGTCCAACAAGTTAAGGACCAAACAGACTCATTTTCGTTCAAGACCTACTAGTTATCGGGAGTGATCCACCCAGTTCCAAAGGAGGAACAGGGGCAGGGCTTCTATTTCAAATCTGTTTATAGTTTCCCAAGAAGAAGAGAGGAACTTTCAGACCAATCTTGGATTCTCAGGGTCCCATCCTTCAAGATGGAGACTATTCGAACCATCCTACCTATGATCCAGGGGGTCAATATGACTACCGTGGCTTTAAAGGATGCTTATCTCATATTCCCGATTCACAGGGATCATCATCAGTTTCTCAGGGTTCGCCTCCTAGACAGGCATTACCAGTTTGTGGCTCTTCCCCTTTGGGTTAGCCACGGCACCAAGAATCTTTACGAAGGTTCTAGGGTCCCTTCAGGGCGGTTCTAAGGACCGCGGGGTATAGCAGTAGCCCCTTACCTAGATGGTCATCCTGATACAGGTGTCAACTTTTCAAATCCGCCAGGTCCCCATGCGGACATTGTTCTGGCATTCTAAGGTCTCACGGGTGGATGGTGAACGAAGGAAAGAGTTCCTCTCTCGCCTCTCAACAAGAGTTTCCTTCCTAGGATACTCTGATAGATTCAGTAGAAATGAAGATTTATCTGACAGAGGTCAGGTTGTCAAAACTTCTAACTTCCTGCCGTGCTCTTTATTCATTTCTCGTCCGTCAGTGGCTCAGTGTATGAGGTAATCGGATTAATGGTAGTGGCAATGGACATTGTTCCGTTTGCCCCGCCCTACATCTCAGACCTCTGCAACTTTGCCATGCTCAATCAGTGGAATGGGGATTACACAGATTTTTTCCCCTCTACTAAATCTGGATCAAGAGAACCAGGATTCTCTTCTCTGGTTGCTATCTCGGGTCCATTCTGTCCAAGGGAATGAGTTTCCGCAGGTCAGAATGGGACTTTAGTATCGACAGATGCCAGCCTTCTGGGCTGGGTGCAGTCCTGGAACTCCCTGAAGGCTCAGTGTTCGTGGTCTCAGGAGGAGGCCCCTCCTTCCGATAAACACATTCGGAACTAAGAGCGATATTCAAATGCTCTTCAAGCTTGGCCTCAGCTAGCTGCGGTGTATGTTCATTAGATTTCAGTCGGAACAACATCATGATTGTAGCCTATATCATCCATCAGGGGGAACAAGGAGCCCCCTGGCAATGTTGGCAGGTTTCAAAGTTATTTCTAATGGGCAGAGGTTCACTTTTGCCATCTCTCAGCTATCATATCCCAGGAGTAGAGAACTGGGAGGTGGATTTTCTAAGTCGGCAGACTTTTCATCTGGGGGAGTGGGAGACTCCATCCGGAGTTATTTTGGCCCAGTTGATCCAACTTTGGGGCAAAACAGAACTGTATCTCAGTGGCGTCTCGTCAGAACGCCAAGCTTCCTTGTTACGGGTCCAGGTCCAGGGTTCCCAAGGCATGCGCGTGAAGATACTCTAGCAGCGCCCTGGTCCTTCCAGCCTGGCTTATGTGTTTTCTCTGCTCCCTCAGCTTCGGTGATCTTGATAGCCCCTGCGTGGCCACGCAGGACTTGGTATGGGTGGACATGTCATCCTTTCCACCATGGACTCTGCCGCTAAGGCAGGACCTTCTACTTCAAGGTCCGTTTCAAACATTCAAATCTAATTTCTCCTATGTCCTGACTCTTGGAGATTGAACGCTTGATTCTATTAAAGCGTGTTTTTTCCGAATCGGTCATTGATACCTTAATTCAGGCTCGAAAGCCTGTCACCAGGAAAATCTATCATAAGATATGGTGTAAATATCTTCATTTGTGTGAATCCAGGGTTACTCATGGAGTAAGGTCAGGATTCCCTAGGATATTATCTTTTTCCAAGAAGGATTGAGAAGGGTTTGTCAGCTAGTTCCTTAAAGGGACAGATTTCTGCTCTGTCTATTCTTTTGCACAAAATCTGGCTGAGGTTCCAGACGTTCAGCGCGTTTTGTCAGGCTTTTAGTTAGAATCAAGCCTGTGTTTAAACCTGTTGCTCCGCCATGGAGTTTAAATTTAGTTCTTAAAGTTCTTCAAGGGGTTCCGTTTGAACCTTTGCATTCCATAGATATTAAGCTTTTATCTTGGAAAGTTCTGTTTTTAGTAGCGATCTCCTCGGCTCGAAGAGTTTCGGAGTTATTCTGCTTTAAAATGTGATCCCCTTATCTGATTTTCCATGCAGATAAGTAGTGTTACGTACCAAACCTGGGTTTCTTCCTAAGGTGGTATCTAATAAGAATATCAATCAGGAGATTGTTGTTCCTTCTCTATGTCCTAATCCTTCTTCAAAGAAGGAACGTCTATTATACAATCTTGATGTGGTTTGTGCTTTAAAGTTTTATTTACAAGCTACGAAGGATTTTCGTCAAACATCTGCTTTGTTTGTTGTCTACTTGAACAGAGGAGAGGCCAAAAGGCTTCGGCAACTTCTCTTAGCTTAGCTTATGAGGACTGCTGGCCAGCAGCCTCCTGAAAGAATTACAGCTCATTCTACTAGAGCAGTAGCTTTCACATGGGCTTTTAAACATGTGGCCTCTGTTGAACAGATTTGTAAGGCGGCGACTTGGTCTTTCGCTTCATACCTTTTCTAAATTCTATAATTTGATCCGTGGACTGGATACACCTTTACAAGAGAAAACAAAGTTTTGCTTACCTGATAAATTTATTTCTCTTGTGGTGTATCCAGTCCACGGCCCGCCCTGTCATTTTAAGGCAGGTGGCTTTTTTGTGTTTTTTTTTTTAAACTACAGTCACGACTGCACCCTATAGTTTCTCCTTTTTTTCTTGCTTGTCTTTGGTCGAATGACTAGGGGTAGGCAGTTAGGGGAGGAGCTATATAGACAGCTCTGCTGTGGGTGTCCTCTTGCAGCTTCCTGTTGGGAAGGAGAATATCCCACAAGTAATGGATGAACCCATGGACTGGATCACCACAAGAGAATAAATTTATCAGGTAAGCATAAATTTTGTTTTTTCTTATTTGGCCCCTTCTGTCCCTGCTGGTTTAAATTTTTGCCGCAACACACCATCAGATCTTCAGACACATTAAAAGACACGTGCCCCACAATTTTTTGTTTAAGGACAAATCATATTTTTACCCAGTCCTCACTAGAGATCACCTGATAGTTCTCTCTCAATTGTTCTTCGAAATAAAACTAACTGAATTTAACAAAACAGTGGAGGATTCAACACATAATATAGTCAGAGATAATTTAACCCAAAAGAAAGAAAAGCACTTCAGGACCTACAGAATAACCCTGACCTGATCATCACTAAGGCATATGGGTGGAACAATAGTCCTTCTTAACAAAAAGGATGACATTTAAATACAAGTTAATTATAATCACCAATACTTTCAAAATCAAATTGGCTAGTCCTTTTAGACACTGCAAGAGAGAATGGAACACATGACCATAGAACCGACTAACTACTTTCAAGTAGAAGCTCCCACAATACCCAGTTTTAGATTTTTACCCAAGATCCACAAAAGCAAAACTAAAACTTCAGGAAGACCCATAGTGGAAAGCCAAGGCTCACTATGTGTGAGATAAGGAGGCTGGCTTGATGACCATGTATTACAACCAGTGGTACAAGCTCTTCCTGACTATATCAAAGACAATCCCCACCTGATTTCAACAATTGAAACATATTAAATGTCAAACAGGGTATAATGGGCTGACCTTTTTATTTTGAAGCCCTCTCTTCAAATATACTACACACTTTGGGATTACAAACTATGTTTAACATGTTAGAGACACACAGATTACGATACACGCTTCATTACATTCATCACTGAAGTAACAGAGTTTCTGTTAAACCATTATTTTGTACATGTAGGTGAATATTTCTTGCAAAGACGCGGCACAGCAATAGGGGCTAAATTTGCCCTGGCATATGCCAACGTCTACATGGGTTGGTTAGAGCTGTGCAGATGATTTTCCCTTTAAAAACAATATAATATTGTATGGTCGCTTCGACGACCTGATAATTTGGCAAGACCAAAACAGCAATGAATTAAAAAACTACATGCTATACATGAAGAATAATTAATTTAACTTACCTTTTACTAGTGACAGTATTAATTCATGCATAGAGTACCTGGATTTAAAATTAAGTGTAAACCAAGCCAACAACATAACCACATCTACATACAGAAAAGTATGGAGAGAGTGGTGTGTACTCAGTGGACACACCACGCCCTTAGGGGGCGCTTCCTCAGTTTCAATATAATAGGTGATATGGTAGTGCTTGTAATGTCTCAACAGAAAAAAACAGGCCTAAATCTAGAAATATGATAATAGCAACAATAATAAAACTATAAATAAAACCCTAAAAAATCTAAAATGTGGACATAAGTAAGTAACCACAATGCTGAAAATGATAATAGTAAAAAAACTATATATACACACACATATATATATATATATATATATATATATATAATACATACATACATACATATATATATATATATATATATATATATATATATATATATACATACATACATACACATATAAGAATACACATATATATATATATATTACTGGAATATAAACATAGATTGGAAAAAATATTAAAACCAATTCAAACCAAATAATGATAATGTGAAAGTCTATGAGTCCAGGGTAATGACAGTTCCCAGATGTTTGAGGCTGCACTCTGTCAAAGGATGGCTATCCTGTAGTATGGAATCTAAAAAAAGAATAAAAAACAGAGGCGCCACCATGGCCTAATATCGCCAGTACAGGTAAAATGAGCAGCAATATGAGAATGTGAATACTCACAAACATAAAGCACCCCACTGGTGCTAGTAGAGCAGACTGACACTTCTCAGTGGTTCAGCACACTGTATCCAAAGCGCAGAGATAGTCAGGAATCCTCTGACACTCCAATGTATATGTGCCTATGGATAAAGGAAAAAGCAACACGACATGGCCCAATATCATCAGGACAAGGGGAAAATAATACCAATAGCTTGCACTTACAAGATGGTGGGCACCTGCAGGTGCAATCTCAGCAAACTGGAGCCAAAACGTCGCCCAGTAGACTTAAAACAGCAATCCTCAACAGGAACCAGGATCAACGATATAATTTATCACAGGAGGTGAAAAAAATACACACAATAGCAAGTGTATAAAAGTATAAAAAGTCTTTATTAACACAGCATCTAGTGCCTACTCAGGGCTATTTCATCAGGCTATGACAAACATTATAAAACACTTGCTATTTAACAGAAATCTAAAAACAAATGGGCTATTATGATTGGATAATCAATTAGCAGAAACACAATTGGCAATAAAACCACACCTAACTACAATCACCTTTGTGTGGTTGTTAAGGTAACCTTTGTAAACACATGTAGGTAAGAAGATATTTACATGTTGAACCTCCTTACAAATACAATGTATAAATAGATGTATAAAAACATACAATACAAAATAACTAAAAAACTACATTAAACATAACATTTTTTGTCCAAAGTCTATCTCAATAGGACATATTAAAAAATTGATATAAA
The DNA here is from genome assembly GCF_027579735.1 of Bombina bombina. NCBI lineage: Eukaryota > Metazoa > Chordata > Amphibia > Anura > Bombinatoridae > Bombina > Bombina bombina. The sequence goes on along the minus strand of NC_069503.1, from coordinate 242,207,004 downwards.
TCATAGAACCATTGCTTTTATCTATATACATAAACCCAAAGTGCATCTAAAATAACTGCCTATACCAGGGGTGTCAAACTCAAATTCATCGGGGGCCGCATCAGCAGTTTGGTCACCCTCAAAGGGCCGGTTGTATCTAGGACTGTGTGTCCACTCTTTATTATCATAAATTATTGTCACTGCATTCAATTATTACTGTTTTTTCTAATAATGTGTAAGTAATAACTAGCTCTGAAAGCAGAAACATAGTCAGAATAATGGCAAGTAAATATTCAAATGTACAATAATTGTACAATTATTTTTGGGTTATTTGATTGTAGTTTATGGTCCCTATACCACTGTAAAGTGACACGGAAGTGGTCAGTATATCCAAAGTTTACCGCTTTAGACCCCCCTAATAAGCAGACCCAGTTTACCGCTCAGACTTTTAAACAGAATAATAAGCAGACCCCCCTAATAAGCAGACCCCCCCCCCTCCCACATACATCACATACATTCCTTAAGAAACGTATGTACTTACAGTACAGGAGAGAAGGGTTCAGGCAGCCGTTGATCTGTCACATCACAGGATGGCATGCGCTCAATATAAAAACAAGTGGAGGTTTCCTGTGTAGAACGGCCGGCGCTGCTAGAGGGCAGACGTTCTCTGGCTTGTAGGCTGCCGCGCATGCGCTGAAGAGGCGGCTTTCTTGTGTCAAAAAAAAAAAAAAGCAGCAAAAAAAAAAAAGCGAGAATAAAAGGTGAAGGCTGGCGGCCGGCTGCGGCTACGGCTACACGGGCCACATGACGAGGTCTGGTGGGCCGGATTCGGCCCGCGGGCCTTGTCTTTGACACCAGCGGCCTATACATTCTCTCAATTTAAATCTCCTTAGTTTCTCAGTATGCTGCAAGTCTGATACTCTTAATATTAATGTTGCCACTTGTTGAGACTAGCTGATTGATCTCAAATGTTAGATAACACATTAGTGCTGACTTACGGTTTATTAGGGTAACGTATGATTGTCTTGAGCAGACTTTCCATAACTGTTTAATTTGATATTTGTATTGGTACTATTACTTCAAAAGTAGAGCTGTAACTCCTTAAACATAAAAATAATAGAGCCATAACTGTTTTGTGAACAGATGTCTTGAATGCAGCTTTTGCTGCCTGTCACACTTGATTCATTGAATGGGTGTATCAAGTGTTTTGATGTGAAGTGTTAGGTGATTGGTCCACATAGATGCCAGTCAAACACTGAGATTGTGCATATTAATGAACCTCAGAATTGAACAGACAGTTGCAATTGCTAAGGGTGAGAGCAGAAGTGCAGGATTTATAAAATGTTTTTTATAAATCCAGAATTGAACAGACAGTTGCAATTGCTAAGGGTAAGGGCAGAAATGCAGGATTTATAAAATGTTTTTTAGTTGTAAAGGCATGATATTTTATGTAAATAATAAACAGGTATAACATATTGGAAAATATATGATGTGCATTGTTAATTCACTATTTGGTGAATCTATTTTAACAAGTTATTAAGAGACACAGTAACTAAACAATAATTTCTTGTTAATGAATCCTCTTTCTCCAATTGAGAAAAACATTAAAGTGTTTATCTATATTCTGTTTTATTAAATAATTTATATCTCATCCAGGGGATTAGACCTGTGCTGCCAGTAACTATCAGTGTTCACATAGAGAACATGTATATTAAATTACAAATGGTAATCACTGTTCCATATGATTTAGTAGTGCTAGAATAGATACATGGTGATATCCTATAAAAAAGTGATATACATGTTAAATAATTAAGTATTAAAAACTAAATAATATATAAAAAGTTAATGGTGTGTTTATAGGGACTAGTGCAAATATGAAGAATATATTAATAGCACTGTGTAACAGTGACTAAATTAGTGGTGTGAAAAGTGATGTGTTATGAATAAAAAAAAAAAAAAAATAATAATAAAATGAATGTTGATAATATATATGTGTGACTAATACCAATGTAAAATATGATGACACTGTGTAGCAGTGACTATATTAGTGATGTGAGAGGTGTGACTAGAAATAATTAATAATGGGGTTGATATAAAGAGTGACTATATTAGTGGTGTATATGGTGTAACTAATTAATAAAATAAATATATATACCCTTTATATAGGTGACTGTAGTCAATGGAAGTGGGTAAGATCTGAAATGATAATTGTAATCACTAGTGATAGAAGAGGTCACCATTTAGAATCTGGCCCCCGAGATACAGATCAAAGGATACAGCAGAATTTTGTACACCCTAATAGATATCAGTTGCTACAAAGCAATGAAGAAGAGACTAATGTTAATAATGCTGTCAACTCTATTCCACATGCACCTTTTTTAGGGGCAAGCCATCAATCACAGGATCAACCGGTGTGGCAAGGACCTGTGGGGCCCCACTCCTCCCAAAGAGTAAAAAGACCACTAGGAAGCGAGGAACTCGAGGTAAATCCCTCACCCGCAAAAAGGAAAAATTAGAGAGACTTCAAAAAGGTATTTTTAATCTCTCATCACATATACTCAGTGATGATGAGATTAGAGTTCTTGGGAGAGGGTTATCTTTTAGTCCCTCTAATCTTTTCAATATATATGAAATATTTGTGGATATAAATAGCTATGTGAGGAAATTATCCCTACAGAAATACTTTGCTGATAAGAAAAACAAGATTGATAATCTCAGACCCATTGTTACTAACTCGATGGACTCTCATCTATAAGAAGGTTTTGTTACCTATGAACCCCATACTCTTATGGAAGACTTGTTTGATGCCTTCATTCATACGAATTTGAGGCCTAAATCCACCTTTGTCCCACCCAAGAATAATGTCAATCATATTGACATTTTATGCTAACTTGGTCTTAGGAGACCTAGAAAAATTAGCCAAAAAAACAAAAAAAGCTTAGGTATAAATACAATCTGAATTATAATGAACGTAAGGCCTTATTAGGTCTCACCAATAGATCTGATCTGGTGATCAGACAGGCGGACAAAGGCGGAGGAATTGTTTTACAAAAAATACAAGACTATATTCTAGAGGCAAATCGTATATTAAATGATAAGGAGTATTACCAAGTTCTATCTGGTGACCCGACTCCTCGCTATCTTGAACAGTTAAAACAAATCCTACAGAGAGGTCTTGATATTGGTATTATGAACAAATCTGAAAGAGACTTTTGTCTCCCCAAATTTCCTTGCACAGCATTTTACCATCATCTGCCCAAAGTCCACAAGGACCCTCTGAAACCCCAGGGCAGACCTATCATTGCTGGCATAGGAAGCCTTACTGATTCCTTATCAGCTTATATCGATCATTATCTGCAGAAATTTGTCATTACCCTTCCTTCCTACATCAAGGACTCCACAGATTTACTATTAAAATTACAGGATTGTGTCCTGGATGAACACTGTTGGTGGGTGTCCTGCGACGTAGGGGCCCTCTATTCAAATATACGTCACGATTTAGGCACTAAAGCAGTTCAGTCGTATCTAGAACAGGATATTTACATGCCAGTCCAACAAATAGATTTTATCATTGAGTTGATAAGTTTTATTCTCGGACACAACTACTTCTTATATCAAAGCAGATATTATCTGCAGATCAAAGGGACGGCCATGGGCACCAGGTTCGCTCCAAGCTTTGCCAATCTTTTTATGGGTAGTTTTGAACAATCTTATATCTATAATACCCAGTTTGCAGCGAACCTGGAGTTCTATGGCCGCTACATAGACGACCTGCTATTTATTTATAGAGGGTCGAGAGATGAGATCAGTGCCTTTCTTGATCACCTAAATTCCAACACTTATGGAATATCCTTTACTCATGATATCCAGCGAGAGGAAATTGATTTTTTAGATCTAACCCTAAGGCGTACTGCTGAGGGGAGAGTTCAATCTAAGACCTATTTCAAAACTGTTGACTGCAACAGCTTTCTTCATTATGAAAGCAATCATTACAAACAATGGAAGACTAATGTCCCATATGGACAGTTTAGAAGGATCAGAAGAAATTGTACACGACTGGAAGACTACGATGCACAAGCTAAGGTCATTGGGGATAGATTCCATGAGAAAGGATACCCTAAAGACCTAATAGATCGCGAAACCAGTAGGGTTAGGCAGGAAGATAGATCTTGCTATTTCAACACTAAATCAAAAGTTAAGGAACAATTCAAAGATTGCAATCCCCCGTTGTTTATTACCAAATTTAACTCTAATCACCATGCTATTATCAAAATTCTCAATAAACACTGGCCAGTCCTCATGCAAGATCAAACTCTTACCAAAATAGTAGGTAATAAGCCTAAAGTAGTATTTAGGAGAGCACCTACTCTCAAGACTGCTCTAGCTCCCAGTAAGGTGTTTAGGGACAAATACCAAGAGAGAAACAGTCATGGCACCAATTCTGATCTCAACAGAATATCCAAGTGCTATAGGAAACGTTGTGGTATGTGCAGTTATACATCACACAAGGCCACAAGCTTCACATCACACACCACAGGAGAAACCTTTAAAGTTAAAGGTTTTCTAACATGTGAGACATCCTTTGTTGTATACTTATTGAGCTGTTGTTGCAGGGTCCAATATGTTGGACGCACCTGTCGCAAGGTAAAAAAGAGGTGAACACTCCTACAACATAAATAAAAAATCCAAATTACATAGTGTATCAAGACATTGTCTTGCCTACCACCACCAACAAAAAACCCAATGAAAATTATACCCTTAGAGGCTATCTCTAGAGGTTCACCTGATGCTTTCCTGACGCTCAGGAAAAGAGAGACTTTTTGGATCAGGAAATTGAGGACACTTCAACCAGATGGACTCAATGAAAATCTAGATATGGCAGCCTTCTAAATAGAATTACTGAAATATGAGCACTCCAGTTGTTATTTCTATTATGATAGTTTTTTTATCTCTAGGGTCCTGCAGTTATCTCGTTTTTTTAGACCCATTATTTAATTAGGGGTGCATTTATTCTGCAATATCTGATATATACAATGTTTGTATGACTGTGTGTCTCACACAGAATATCATTCATACTCTATTAACTTCAGTAGAAGTGATTACCATTATCATTTCAGATCTTACCCACTTCCATTGACTACAGTCACCTATATAAAGGGTATATATATTTATTTTATTAATTAGTTACACCATATACACCACTAATATAGTCACTCTTTATATCAACCCATTATTAATTATTTCTAGTCACACCTCTCACATCACTAATATAGTCACTGCTACACAGTGTCATCATATTTTACATTGGTATTAGTCACACATATATATTATCAACATTCATTTTATTTTCTTTCATGTAATTAGCAAGAGTCCATGAGCTAGTGACGTATGGGATATACATTCCTACCAGGAGGGGCAAAGTTTCCCAAAACCTCAAAATGCCTACAAATACACCCCTCACCACACCCACAAATCAGTTTTACAAACTTTGCCTCCTATGGAGGTGGTGAAGTAAGTTTGTGCTAGATTCTACGTTGATATGCGCTCCGCAGCAGGTTGGAGCCCGGTTTTCCTCTCAGCGTGCAGTGAATGTCAGAGGGATGTGAGGAGAGTATTGCCTATTTGAATGCAGTGATCTCCTTCTACGGGGTCTATTTCATAGGTTCTCTGTTATCGGTCGTAGAGATTCATCTCTTACCTCCCTTTTCAGATCGACGATATACTCTTATATATATATACCATTACCTCTGCTGATTTTCGTTTCAGTACTGGTTTGGCTTTCTACAAACATGTAGATGAGTGTCCTGGGGTAAGTAAGTCTTATTTTTCTGTGACACTCTAAGCTATGGTTGGGCACTTTTTTAATAAAGTTCTAAATATATGTATTCAAACATTTATTTGCCTTGACTCAGGATGTTCAACATTCCTTATTTTCAGACAGTCAGTTTCATATTTGGGATAATGCACTTATTTTTCTTACCTTAAAAATTTGACTTTTTTTCCCTGTGGGCTGTTAGGCTCGCGGGGGCTGAAAATGCTTCATTTTATTGCGTCATTTTTGGCGCAGATTTTTTTGGCGCAAAAAATCTTTCTGTTTCCGGCGTCATACGTGTCGCCGGAAGTTACGTCATTTTTTGACGTTCTTTTGCGCCAAAAATGTCGGCGTTCCGGACGTGGCGTCATTTTGGCGCCAAAAGCATTTAGGCGCCAAATAATGTGGGCGTCTTATTTGGCGCTAAAAAAATATGGGCGTCACTTTTGTCTCCACATTATTTAAGTCTCATTTTTTCTTTGCTTCTGGTTGCTAGAAGCTTGTTCCTTGGCATTTTTTCCCATTCCTGAAACTGTCATTTAAGGAATTTGATCAATTTTGCTTTACATGTTGTTTTTTCTCTTACATATTGCAAGATGTCTCACATTGCATCTGAGTCAGAAGATACTTCAGGAAAATTGTTGTCTGGTGCTGGAACTACCAAAGCTAAGTGTATCTGCTGTAAACTTTTGGTAGCTGTTCCTCCAGCTGTTGTTTGTATTAATTGTCATGACAAACTTGTTAATGCAGATAATATTTCCTTTAGTAATGTACCATTACCTGTTGCAGTTCCATCAACATCTAATGTTCAGAATGTTCCTGATAACATAAGAGATTTTGTTTCTGAATCCATCAAGAAGGCTATGTCTGTTATTCCTCCTTCTAGTAAACATAAAAAATCTTTTAAAACTTCTCTTTATACAGATGAATTTTTAAATGAACATCATTCTGATTCTAATGACTCTTCTGGTTCAGAGGATTCTGTCTCAGAGGTTGATGCTGATAAATCTTCATATTTATTTAAAATGGAATGTATTCGTTCTTTTCTTAAAGAAGTACTAATTGCTTTAGAAATTGAGGATTCTGGTCCTCCTGATACTAAATCTAAACGTTTAGATAAGGTCTTTAAATCTCCTGTGGTTATTCCAGAAGTTTTTCCTGTTCCTGGTGCTATTTCTGAAGTAATTTCCAGAGAATGGAATAATTTGGGTAATTCATTTACTCCTTCTAAACGTTTTAAGCAATTATATCCTGTGCCGTCTGACAGATTAGAATTTTGGGACAAAATCCCTAAAGTTGATGGGGCTATTTCTACCCTTGCTAAACGTACTACTATTCCTACATCAGATGGTACTTCGTTTAAAGATCCTTTAGATAGGAAAATTGAATCCTTTCTAAGAAAAGCTTATCTGTGTTCAGGTAATCTTCTTAGACCTGCTATATCATTGGCTGATGTTGCTGCAGCTTCAACTTTTTGGTTGGAAACTTTAGCGCAACAAGTAACAGATCATGATTCTCATAATATTATTATTCTTCTTCAACATGCTAATAATTTTATCTGTGATGCCATTTTTGATATTATCAGAGTTGATGTCAGGTTTATGTCTCTAGCTATTTTAGCTAGAAGAGCTTTATGGCTTAAAACTTGGAATGCTGATATGTCTTCTAAATTGACTCTACTTTCCATTTCTTTCCAGGGTAACAAATTATTTGGTTCTCAGTTAGATTCTATTATCTCAACTGTTACTGGTGGGAAAGGAACTTTTTTACCACAGGATAAAAAATCTAAGGGTAAAAACAGGGCTAATAATCGTTTTCGTTCCTTTCGTTTCAACAAAGAACAAAAACCTGATCCTTCATCCTCAGGAGCAGTTTCAGTTTGCAAACCATCTCCAGTCTGGAATAAATCCAAGCCTTCTAGAAAAGCAAAGCCAGCCTCTAAGTCCACATGAAGGTGCGGCCCTCATTCCAGCTCAGCTGGTAGGGGGCAGGTTACGTTTCTTCAAAGAAATTTGGATCAATTCTGTTCACAATCTTTGGATTCAGAACATTGTTTCAGAAGGGTACAGAATTGGTTTCAAGATAAGACCTCCTGCAAAGAGATTTTTTCTTTCCCGTGTCCCAGTAAATCCAGTGAAAGCTCAAGCATTTCTGAAATGTGTTTCAGATCTAGAGTTAGCTGGAGTAATTATGCCAGTTCCAGTTCTGGAACAGGGGCTGGGGTTTTATTCGAATCTCTTCATTGTACCAAAGAAGGAGAATTCCTTCAGACCAGTTCTGGATCTAAAAATATTGAATCGTTATGTAAGGATACCAACGTTCAAAATGGTAACTGTAAGGACTATCTTGCCTTTTGTTCAGCAAGGGCATTATATGTCCACAATAGATTTACAGGATGCATATCTGCATATTCCGATTCTTCCAGATCATTATCAGTTCCTGAGATTCTCTTTTCTTGACAAGCATTACCAGTTTGTGGCTCTGCCGTTTGGCCTAGCTACAGCTCCAAGAATTTTTACAAAGGTTCTCGGTGCCCTTCTGTCTGTAATCAGAGAACAGGGTATTGTGGTATTTCCTTATTTGGACGATATCTTGGTACTTGCTCAGTCTTTACATTTAGCAGAATCTCATACGAATCGACTTGTGTTGTTTCTTCAAGATCATGGTTGGAGGATCAATTCACTAAAAAGTTAATTGATTCCTCAGACAAGGGTAACCTTTCTGGGTTTCCAGATAGATTCAGTGTCCATGACTCTGTCTTTGACAGACAAGAGACGTCTAAAATTGATTTCAGCTTGTCGAAACCTTCAGTCACAATCATTCCCTTCGGTAGCCTTATGCATGGAAATTCTAGGTCTTATGACTGCTGCATCGGACGCGATCCCCTTTGCTCGTTTTCACATGCGACCTCTTCAGCTCTGTATGCTGAACCAATGGTGCAGGGATTACACAAAGATATCTCAATTAATATCTTTAAAACCGATTGTACGACACTCTCTAACGTGGTGGACAGATCACCATCGTTTAATTCAGGGGGCTTCTTTTGTTCTTCCGACCTGGACTGTAATTTCAACAGATGCAAGTCTTACAGGTTGGGGAGCTGTGTGGGGTTCTCTGACGGCACAAGGAGTTTGGGAATCTCAGGAGGTGAGATTACCGATCAATATTTTGGAACTCCGTGCAATTTTCAGAGCTCTTCAGTCTTGGCCTCTTCTGAAGAGAGAATCGTTCATTTGTTTTCAGACAGACAATGTCACAACTGTGGCATACATCAATCATCAAGGAGGGACTCACAGTCCTCTGGCTATGAAAGAAGTATCTCGAATTCTGGTTTGGGCAGAATCCAGCTCCTGTCTAATCTCTGCGGTTCATATCCCAGGTATAGACAATTGGGAAGCGGATTATCTCAGTCGCCAAACGTTGCATCCGGGCGAATGGTCTCTTCACCCAGAGGTATTTCTTCAGATTGTTCAAATGTGGGAGCTTCCAGAAATAGATCTGATGGCGTCTCATCTAAACAAGAAACTTCCCAGGTATCTGTCCAGATCCCGGGATCCTCAGGCGGAAGCAGTGGATGCATTATCACTTCCTTGGAAGTATCATCCTGCCTATATCTTTCCGCCTCTAGTTCTTCTTCCAAGAGTAATCTCCAAGATTCTGAAGGAATGCTCGTTTGTTCTGCTGGTAGCTCCGGCATGGCCTCACAGGTTTTGGTATGCGGATCTTGTCCGGATGGCCTCTTGCCATCCGTGGACTCTTCCGCTAAGACCAGACCTTCTGTCGCAAGGTCCTTTTTTCCATCAGGATCTCAAATCCTTAAATTTAAAGGTATGGAGATTGAACGCTTGATTCTTGGTCAAAGAGGTTTCTCTGACGCTGTGATTAATACTATGTTACAGGCTCGTAAATCTGTATCTAGAGAGATATATTATAGAGTCTGGAAGACTTATATTTCTTGGTGTCTTTCTCATCATTTTTCTTGGCATTCTTTTAGAATTCCGAGAATTTTACAGTTTCTTCAGGATGGTTTAGATAAAGGTTTATCCGCAAGTTCTTTGAAAGGACAAATCTCTGCTCTTTCTGTTCTTTTTCACAGAAAGATTGCTAATCTTCCTGATATTCATTGTTTTGTACAAGCTTTGGTTCGTATAAAACCTGTCATTAAGTCAATTTCTCCTCCTTGGAGTTTGAATTTGGTTCTGGGGGCTCTTCAAGCTCCTCCTTTTGAACCCATGCATTCATTGGACATTAAATTACTTTCTTGGAAAGTTTTGTTCCTTTTGGCGATCTCTTCTGCCAGAAGAGTCTCTGAATTATCTGCTCTTTCTTGTGAGTCTCCTTTTCTGATTTTTCATCAGGATAAGGCGGTGTTGCGAACTTCTTTTGAATTTTTACCTAAGGTTGTGAATTCCAACAACATTAGTAGAGAAATTGTGGTTCCCTCATTATGTCCTAATCCTAAGAATACTAAGGAGAAATTGTTGCATTCTTTGGATGTTGTTAGAACTTTGAAATATTATGTTGAAGCTACTAAGTCTTTCCGAAAGACTTCTAGTCTATTTGTTATCTTTTCCGGTTCTAGAAAAGGCCAGAAAGCTTCTGCCATTTCTTTGGCATCTTGGTTGAAATCTTTAATTCATCATGCCTATGTCGAGTCGGGTAAAACTCCGCCTCAAAGGATTACAGCTCATTCTACTCGGTCAGTTTCTACTTCCTGGGCATTTAGGAATGAAGCTTCGGTTGATCAGATTTGCAAAGCAGCAACTTGGTCCTCTTTGCATACTTTTACTAAATTCTACCATTTTGATGTATTTTCTTCTTCTGAAGCAGTTTTTGGTAGAAAAGTACTTCAGGCAGCGGTTTCAGTTTGAATCTTCTGTTTATGTTTTTCATTAAACTTTATTTTGGGTGTGGATTATTTTCAGTAGGAATTGGCTGTCTTTATTTTTATCCCTCCCTCTCTAGTGACTCTTGCGTGGAAAGATCCACATCTTGGGTAGTCATTATCCCATACGTCACTAGCTCATGGACTCTTGCTAATTACATGAAAGAAAACATAATTTATGTAAGAACTTACCTGATAAATTCATTTCTTTCATATTAGCAAGAGTCCATGAGGCCCGCCCTTTTTTGTGGTGGTTATGATTTTTTTGTATAAAGCACAATTATTCCAATTCCTTATTTTATATGCTTTCGCACTTTTTTCTTATCACCCCACTTCTTGGCTGTTCGTTAAACTGATTTGTGGGTGTGGTGAGGGGTGTATTTGTAGGCATTTTGAGGTTTGGGAAACTTTGCCCCTCCTGGTAGGAATGTATATCCCATACGTCACTAGCTCATGGACTCTTGCTAATATGAAAGAAATTAATTTATCAGGTAAGTTCTTACATAAATTATGTTTTGTTTTTTTTTTATTCATAACACATCACTTTTCACACCACTAATTTAGTCACTGTTACACAGTGCTATTAATATATTCTTCATATTTGCACTAGTCCCTATAAACACACCATTAACTTTTTATATATTATTTAGTTTTTAATACTTAATTATTTAACATGTATATCACTTTTTTATAGGATATCACCATGTATCTATTCTAGCACTACTAAATCATATGGAACAGTGATTACCATTTGTAATTTAATATACATGTTCTCTATGTGAACACTGATAGTTACTGGCAGCACAGGTCTAATCCCCTGGATGAGATATAAATTATTTAATAAAACAGAATATAGATAAGCACTTTAATGTTTTTCTCAATTGGAGAAAGAGGATTCATTAACAAGAAATTATTGTTTAGTTACTGTGTCTCTTAATAACTTGTTAAAATAGATTCACCAAATAGTGAATTAACAATGCAC